>NW_009614714.1:270-32657 GCF_000690535.1 Cariama cristata | reverse complement strand
GAGAAGGCTCTGCTGCTGTCATTACTTCTCCTGACTCTTAACCAGTAATAAACTATCACATTTATGCTATAATTATTTTATCAACCTCATGCTAACTTGTTTTATGATTTCTTCACTTCTAACTAGTAGTCACAGGCACAAAAATTCGCTCATTCAAGCTGATTCCTTCTAAATCAAAATTCGAAACGAAAGCACAATATAGCCCCTCTGCTAATGTATTTATCAGATAGTTATAAATACAAATTATCTTTAGTTTTCATATCCTGATATTATTCATAAAGTTGATGTTACTGTATGTCTTTGTTTTCCACTTACATAGCACTTTCAACCATGGAAAAGCTGGCACAAAATGGCAAAATATTTTTTGCTTTGTGTCCTGCAGCTACAATTAAGAATCATAGAATCATAGAATCATTTGGGATGGAAGGGACCTTCAGAGGTCACCTAGTCCAACCCTCCTGCGGTTAGCAGGGACATCTCCAACTAGATACGGTTGCTCAGATAAGAATGCCCCAAACCCATTAATTACAGCATTGCTCTTTCCTGAAACAGCACCACATGTATGAATTACTCCATCAATACTGAACACTGCATTTTTAGAAAAGGTACCATGACAAATCATGCAATACAAACTACCAGACAAGGCAAAGGAAAACTTATGATACAGAATTTATATTGCCATGGAAATGTTACTGTAGCCACTGTGCTGGTTCTGCCCTGAAACAGTGTCCT
The DNA here is from genome assembly GCF_000690535.1 of Cariama cristata. Classification (NCBI taxonomy): domain Eukaryota; kingdom Metazoa; phylum Chordata; class Aves; order Cariamiformes; family Cariamidae; genus Cariama; species Cariama cristata. The sequence continues at coordinate 31,925 of NW_009614714.1, read as the reverse complement.
GCTTGCCATTCTGGGCAGACTCTCTCCTTTCTTGTTACTTGCTTAGATCTGTAAATGACAGCAGAGCAATATCCAGCAGCTCCAGCTGCTTGCCTGCCCTAGCATTTTCTGTGGTTTCCCCTCTTGGGTGGCTGACACCTGTGAAATGCTCACACAGCCGCTCAGGACTGCATGGAGCTACCATGCAAAAGCTTAGCTTTGTTACTCAGTAATTTTAATGAGAAAAGTAATTATATTTGAGTTATTGTCCCACAAGCAGCTAAGTCAGTAAAACAATAAAAAACATGCAAGAAAAATTAGCTTAGGCAATGTCTTAAACCATTTTTATAAGACTGTAACTCCCATGTTACTGGCCTTCCGATAAGCCATTCAGACAGGGTTTTTTTCTTGCTAAAAAACATTGTATGTCTCAGGCAAACAGTGAAAGTTACAGATTGAATGGGATGCAGTCAAAGCTAGTCTCAAGTAGAAAATCAGTAATGATAATTTGTAATCAAGTTTTGCAGAGCTTTCATGTAACAGTAATTAGAAATTTCAAGATAAACCATATTTCTGAAAACATTCATTTCTTTTGGCAATCTCAATGTTTTTTAATACTGTAGTTACTAAAATCAAAGATATTTTTATTAACAGCATTTTGCCTTTGTTCTATCCTTTCTGGAAAAAGTCTGACATGTTTGAAAAGCTTTTTTATGAAGCTGACTAGGTATGTATATAGTTCTATACCTGCAGAGCATAGCTACTAAGAAGAAGTTGCACTGAAGCTAAGTGGAATTTCTGTTTTACTATATTGTGCTTTGTATTTCATTTGATCTATCTACCCATGTTTAAAATCTGATTTATTCAAAACAGTCATGAGAAACTTTAACAGACCTCTGAGTTTGCAAGTCTCTAAATTTACTCTGCCTTGGATGAATCACTCACAAATGGATGTGTGCAAAAAGCAATCAGGGAATAGTTTTATGGGCAACATCTCAGAAATTGCATCTATATATGCCTGGTATTCAGAAAAAGTCCTGAGACAACAGGTTGCATTATAGTCTCTTCTCTAAGAAAGACTCTATTGAGTTTCAGGAGTACACATGGGTCAGGGAATAAAGTAGATGAAGTGGACTGGACTAGACTAGACTAGGCTGAAATGGAAAGGAAAGGAATTGCTTCATCTAATATAAATGTAATTCCGTTGTAGGTGTAATTTCAAGTTGTGACTACTAGAAAAGTGGAATTGCTGAGGGCTGTTCATTGATGGACTAGGGCTGAAGTCCAAAGGTAAGTTAGTGATTCTGGTTTAAAATTATCATAATTTCTCAAATGTATGCTTTTCCCACATCTACTTGTCCCCTCTGTAAACTAAAAAAGGCCGTGCCAACTGCTGTATAGTCTGGAGAAGGAGACCAATGGTATGACATTAAAATGTTACAACATTGAAATCTTACTTCTCCAAATCAGCAATCTGATTTAGTAGAAGAAATTCCATGACTAGAAGCACTGGGATTTCACTTGGGGTACTGATATGCCTGAGCACTTGATAGGATGTAAATGTATACGATGGACAGAAGAGAAATGACTGTGAGGCAAGAAAATACATATGAGGATCATGAAGACAGAATAGAAAAGGCTGGGTGGGAAAGCTGAGAAACAGGAGGAATTTACAAAAGGCTGAAGAGCTGCAAAAGGACAGGTAGGTAATAAAACATGATAAGACACTGAAATGAAAAGCAAACAAGAGGGACAGGAGGTGCTGAGGGACATGCAAGAACACAGTGGGAGTAGAGGACGTTGACAGGACTGCAAAGATGACTGAAGTACAGAAGAGTAGATGGGACAGGACACTGTCTAGGTTAGGAGCTGGCCTAACCTCATGAACAAGGAGAGAGTAAATGAAGATTTGTTTCATCCATCCTGAGCAGAAGTATGGCAACATATAGAATCACAGAATCATAGAATCATTTGGGCTGGAAGGGACCTTTAGAGGTCATCTAGTCCAGCCCCCCTGCGGTGAGCAGGGACTTCTCCAACTAGATAAGGTTGCTCAGAGCCCCATCCAGCCTGACCTTGAATGGCTCCAGGGGTGGGGCTTCCACCACCGCTCTGGGCAACCTGTTCCAGTGCTTCACCACCCTCATTGTAAAAAATTTTTTCCTTATGTCTAGTCTAAATCTACCCTCTTTTACTTTAAAACCATTACCCCTTGTTCTCTCACAGCAGACCCTACTAAAAAGTCTGTCCCCATCTCTCATATAGGCCCCCTTCAGGTTTTGGAAGGCCACAATGAGGTCATCTCGAAGCCTCCTCTTCTCCAGGCTGAACAACCCCAATTCTCTCAGCCTGTCCTCATAGGGGAGGTACTCCAGCCCTCGGATCATTTTCGTTGACAAATATAGTTGAATTTGGAACAGAAGTGGTCACGTATATTAGGATTGAAGTGTTATATCCCCCTTCAAAGACCAGAAGGCAGACTGAAAAAAGCAAACATATAACAAGCATAGGGATACATGATAATTAATTACCCTGTATAATTTTTCCTTCAGTTTTTTAGTTCTGAGATGGTTTGAATATGTTGTGCAATACTCTGCTTCTTGCAGTACAGCTGTGTGGTTTCATGGCAGGAGCAGTGGGACAACGTGCACCACCTCACAGTGCAGATGGAGATGACTAGATGGGACTCAGAGACATGGCACATGAGGGTGTGTATGGGAATGGCACGTTATAGCAGCATGATTGCAGCTAACCAGCTTTTCCTCAGCTCGCACAGGAGATAACACACCTCTTCATGCTACAATTGTATTTAGCAAACCAGGTTCACCCTAAATGACCTCCCCTATCTATTACTAATAAACAAGACAAATGTACATCACATAGTAAGAGTCTGCTATTTCATTTTGTGTCACTCCAGTAAATCCACATTGCTTTGATGGGAAATATCAGGATGATTGTCTCCAATTAGGTGCAGTTACACTATTTGTGACTGTGATTTCCCAGACAGAAATGCGTGTATGCATGCTGAGTAGCTGATTCATAGTGCATTTGACGTTTCAAAGGCAGCAAACCCTCTGGGATTAGCACACTAACAAAGCAAACCTCTGCAGCACATACTTTTCAGTCACACACACACTCACTCTATGTTGTATAGATCTCTGCAAGCACAATGGCCTGTTGCATGTAAGGAAACATACCATAACTAGAAAAGTCTGAGCATAAAGTAGCCTCATCACCAGAGTTAATACTAAAACCAAATATATCAGTAATGGGGAAAACAAACAAACAAACAATCAACTCTAACCTGCACAACATCGAAGACCTGCATAAAAAACTATATTACCTATCAAATATTCTGAAGTCCAAGGATAATATCAAACCCTATATACTCTTACTATTACTTGCCATGCTTGCAGTAGCTATGAAAAGCCATAATTTAAATTATAATGGTGTTATAAATTAATAAATTTACTAAGACTTTATTGAAAGCTTGGTTGGCATTTCCATTAAAATTTCTGCTCCTGGTGTCATGTGAGGATACCAGACACTCAGCTCCTGTTCAAAGAGATGCCTCAGTCATAGAGAAAAATCTTGAAAACTGGGTGTTTCTGGTGATCCTGGAGAGTTCGTTCATGGGTTTGAATGCAGAGAACTGGCAGTCGTGTGTGAAAGGGAAAACTGTTTAGAATTCCTCTTGTAAATGACCTCCCACTTTTCATTCAACCTTTTTTTTCTATAATGTTCAGCTACAAATAATGAACATTTTGCAGACAACAGATATTCACAAGTTTAACCAACTTGTCCCTAACAGTCTTCACAGATGGAAAGCTTCTTCTATACCTGAAAATCTGGCTGTTGCTTTGCATAAACAAAGTGAAGGATACCTGCAAATCCAGTCTTCATTATTTACTAATATTTTTGTAAATAGAGTGATCTTAAACAGATAAGGATAAAATACTTCACACCCTGCAGACATGATCCAGCAAGAAACTGGTTCAGCCACAATGAATACACACAATATAGGATAAACCCCAGAGGCAGGCAGTTTGCCCAAGGTCATCTCAAATGGCACTAAACCCCATGTTTGGTTACTTCTTGTTGATGGATCCAGGGACTGATTACTGGCATGCTGAGTAGCCCATTATCTTGCTACACTTCTTTTCTTTGTCCAATGTCCCATAGGTAGTAGTGGCCAAATATAAAACCGACCAACCAAACAAATTAGTGGCCAAAACTCTGTGATTCTGCAAAAAAATTTTCCCCCAAATTCCTTCTGAGGTGAGTTTTCATCTAAGGGAAAAAACAGCCATTGTGAGTAGAGGGTTGCACGTGCACACCCTGTATGCATGTACACCCACTAGTACTTATGATTTCACCCACTAGTAGCTGACAGCTGGTGTACCACGCAGAGAAGTCAATTTGCCGTAAGCAATTATTTAGCTCTGGCTTTGATTTTAGTTTCTAATAAATAAACTCCGAGGCTGTAATTCTCTGCAGTCCAAAATGAAAATTACAGACTAGTGGTCACAGAAGCCATCTCAGAGCTGACCTGCCCCTGATGCTGCTCCCCCTCCCTGGCGCCAGTGGCAGCGAACAGCACGGGGAAGGCATTGCAGGTGGGAAAGTCATCGTGTGTGGGGGAGGCATCATGTGGGAGATCTGCTGAGCTAGGCAGTTCTGCAATGGAAAAGGGAAGGCTCGCTCCTTCCACAGATTGTCCCAATGGCCCTCCTCAATGTCCCTCACTAGGACATAAGGTGTGACAAGGGCATGACAAAGTGACATGGTTCACTTCTGTACAATCTGGAACAACCTCCAGGGTGTTGAACATGCCAGGTGAGAATTCACACTACTCAAAATGGTAATGTGTCTTTCCATGTACATGCCAAAACCCTAGGAGACTGGGACCTTCCGTCCATTTTTAGGTGGGTCTTACGAGAATTTGTCTGAACAGGTCTGATTTCAGTTCCTCCCTTGTTGAAACTGAACCATGCACAGCTGTGCAGAAAGCAATGGCACTAACTTCAAGGTGCTTCCTAAGCTGGTGCCTTGTGGAAAATAAATGCTTTCTTTTCTCCTCTAACATTGGAGCTTCTCTGTTGCAGATTGACAGTCCCACTAGCAGAGAGCATGGATCTACAAGGCATCCCTGCTGAGGGACACATTGTGCTCCTACACAGACCTTGGGAATTCACTATTTTTCAGATGGCCACTGCTACCTGCTCCAGGGGAGTGAAAAGAGCCAGGACACCACTCTGCAAAGGGATCTTCCTGCCTCAAGGCACTTCTCAAAATGCTTCCAAAGCAAAGAGGTCATCCTGACTGTAAAAAAGACATGGATTTCCTTTGTGATGTTAAGAATTATGCCTTGTCTGATATTACTTGGTCTAATTAAAGAAAATTCCCTTGTTTCATGGAAACTTTGAATATCTAGTGCAACATCAAATGGAGCAGAGCTTGAAAGTGGTCCATAAGTTTCATTTGTCCTATTTCTGTGCAGTGTTTTGAAACTACGTGTTGGCACTAACATTATAGAGGTAAACTTCCTTCACATAGCAAGAGAATGAAATATTGTTGACATAAATAAAACAGAATGTGTAGACTCTTCATTTAGTTTTGAAAATTATCACTTTAGGGTCAGCAGACAAATTTTGGCTTTATAGGGAAAGCTTTTATTGAATACACAGACTATATTTGATAAACAGCTTTGCTATTTAAAGTGCATTTCTATAGCTAAGGTTAAAACACTTTTATCATGTTCCATTTTCATTACAAAAGATCAAAACAATATTCAGAGTCCTAAGTGCAAAGTAATCACTTAATTTTGTAATTTTTTTTTTTCATTTTTTGTTATTTTATGGTGGACTATGTAATGTGGGAAAATTAATGCTGATGCCCAGAGCAGATCAGCAATTTGTATTGGTAACTGTATCTTTGCTTTTTAAAGAAAAAGGACCAGATCTGTCTGGTTTCAAAAGAAATTCCTACTGTGTATAAAGGTAAAAGTCAAAAGGCAAGGGCTTTGCAAGTTGGAAAGATAGAGCTATGATTATCCAAGCTGTTGATCTAGCAAAAGTTAGTGGGAAGTTGGGTTTTTACGAATGAAAAAATTCAACAAGCCAAGACTGAGATAATTAGTAATGGACTTCATATTTGAAGATAATTTTTCAGTAGAAAGCAGGCACGGAGAAAGGTGTTCATGGGAAGAGAGCCGGCGGTCCCAGCTGCCAGCCACCTTGGGGCCCAGCCCTGACCTCAGCTCACTGCCCACTCCCGGCTGCCACCAGCTCAAACCCAGCCCAACCCACTTACAGGTATGCAAAAATGCCAGTTTGAACAGAACACAGAGGTTTTGTGATGCCATCTCTATGCCCCCAGCAGCCTCCTTCTGTCTCAAAGCAAATCCATTACTTTAATTCTTAGCTCTAAGAAAAGCCCAAGCAACTATGCCCACAGACCCTCTGACCCATCTTTAAAATAAGCTGGGTAGTGCCTGCTGATGCCAACACAAAACTGACTGGAGCAAATTGCCTGACCCAACCTCAGCCCCATTCATTAGTGCACGCTTACCAGTGCTTATTGGCACCTGCTCACCAGGGCAGACAGGGCACACTGGCTAGCGCTCACTGGTGCACATTGAGTGTAACTCCTGCTTAGTCCTTGTATTGGTTCCATTTCTTCTGCCAGAGGATTTGAGTTCACACTCCCAAGGCTGTCATTTAGCAACAAGTGCAAGAGAAATAAACCATACTTAATTCAGCTTTCCACACATGTTTACACAGATGTGTGAATTCCTTTTTTTTCTAATTACAGTTTGTATGTATGGGGTTGAGGAGATATTGCTGTTTACATCACTACAAAACTGGTCGAAGGATAAAAGAATTACCTGTGCATTGTGAGGCAAAACACTTTGAACAGTTACGTAAAACTCATGAATTGCAACAGAGACCTCATCTTCAGCCACCCTCAGAGGTGAAGAAACCCCGGCTTGCATATACTTTGCAAACTTCAGCATCAGCCAAAAAGTAATGTGGAGGTGATTTCTGTTTTCAGAAGTTGTGTTTCCTTCAGATATAAGTCAACAGAGGGGCTGGTGCTGAGCATTTTGTTTGCAAGCTGCCCCTTCTATGGGTGACTAAGGCTTGGGCAGGAGGGCAGTGTTCCTGGAACATTCCCAAACAAGGTGTCACCAGTGTCAGCAGAAGAGACAGGCATGTGGCCCTCTCTGTCCCTCCTGAGCCCTTCCTTTTGACACTTCTTACTTTATCTTTGTCACACAAATGATTCATAATTCTGTAAGTGCCAACTCAGAGCTACCTCTCTCATTGCTTAAGAATACTATTCTGCTCCGTCTAGTTGCTGCAAATCCTCTAGACAAGCCCATGCCATTTACCTTGATGATGAACATTAGCAATATTTTTGCAGGCTTGATAGATCTGAGAAGAATCTCGCACCCAAGCAGCACCTGTTCTGCGCTTTTGCGCTTGTGTCTCTTTATGTGTAGACTCCATCAGAAGGACTCCCTTTGCTGTTTGGAGGCATAGGACCCATTGTTGGACAGGAGGGCTCTGCCTCCACTCCCCAGACAGGCCTGTGCTGGGAACCAGCAGCCCTCCAGCCAAGGCAATATCATGGGGTGGAATGGCTGAGGGCAGGCTTTACACCCACACTGCCAGAAACCAGGTCTTGTCCCAGCGATGCTGTGGTGAACACACTGTTAGACCTTGATCTTAGTTCTCAATGTTTTGCCCACTCCCGAGAAACAACTTCTTGCGCTGTTATGGCATGAAATATTTTTAAAGCCATACGAGTGCACAGAGGGATTCCTTCTGGTTTTGCTGCTATGTGTTCCCTTGGAGACTCCTGTCTGGCAACTTGCAAAAAAACAAATCTGTCTCCCAGTAAAGCATAACTTCCTTTAAAGGCCCTCCTTAACATACTCAAAATAGCCAAATATTTCTGATGATAACTACATACACTAGCTGGATGAAGAAGCCAAAAGGACATATCTGACCCATGAAAAACTGCTATATTCAGCTGCTGGCAAATATCTTCCATTCTTAAGTAACTTTCAGAGCCAGGTCTAATTCCTGAAGAGGAAGGAAATGGGGAGAGCAAAGAGTTTGCAGAAAACACTAAAATGCTAGGTATTATATTCTTTTATCCAGAAAGAACACTGGAAGGAGATGATGTTTCATAAACCGAGCATGTAGTCAGCAATTTATACAAAGGCACTTATTTATATAAAGGCACTTAGACTGACCAGTTTAAAGTTCATTTGTGTATGACCACATTTGTGATGCTGCAGTCACACCTCTGACAGCAACATTTCAGCCTTCTAAGCATTTCCACTGAATTCTATGCCTGTTTATAGTGTGAGTAACTTCCCCTGAAACCTGTCAACTTACAACTGAGTGCGCATGTCTGTCTTTAAAAAAAAATCAGCCCAACACTCACCCTTGTTCATCCTCTTTCCTCATCTCAAACACATGCTGCCAGTAACCTGCAATGATGAATTTATCCACTAGTTTGCTATTTATGGTGTTACGCCATTTATACATTGTCCTGATACTCAATATTGTTTTACTGAGTTCTTTTCATCAGTGAAGCATTGCTTTACACTAAAGAATTAAGCTAGCTTTGTTCACAGGAAGTTAGTAGCACATCTTAATGAGTTAGAATAGCATGACGTATTTGAAGGCAAGAACATATTTAAATAGTTCATTCACGGAATTCATGTTGAGCTTTGAAAGACACTGAGACTTTAAAAAGGAGAAAACCTGGTTTTCTTAGAGGGAAGATGAAAGAACTTAAAGTATATGAAAGAAAATAAGGAGAAGATTCAAAAAAACCACCCCACGTGTTAAGTCAATATTTGGAAACACTCACTTGAAAATAATTTCCTCTCCTAATTTCCTACCAGAACCCAAACTCGGACCTTTATATTTCTCTTTGAAGGCCTGCTAGCAAATCTTGTAGGAACAGGTCTTGTCCTGAGATTTTCTTTCATATTTCTTTCTGGCCTGTAAATATTAAAGAAGATAACTTCTGAGGATATATTAAATAATTCTGGTCCTAACCAGAGCCAGTATTGCAAGGAGAAAGTATGTAAGCTATAAGATAAATAGAAATATCAAAGCCTGTTCAAAACCTTGGTAGACGTTCATCTCAGCCTATAATCTGTTCTATGTGGATGAACAGTATCTGTGAGACAGAATGAATATGTGGAGGAACAAGTGTGGGGAACCAAACAAGAAAGAATAATTAGCTTCAAGGTTTAAAAATACCAGGCTGGAACAGGCAGAATGCCAAGTCCACCAGCTTTATACCAGAATATGCAAGTGAAAAAAAAAAAAAAAGCAGCAAGTCTCAATCATACTTCTGCAAAGTTTGCATTATAATAATAGCTGGGACAACAGTTATGGAACATGGCTGCTTTATGCTTGTACTCTACAAAAAGAAGAGCCTCACAAAGGTCACTATCCTGAGGACCTAACTTACTCATACATACCTAACTGCTGGGCAATACTGGCTCACCCCCAGTATGCTTGAGACCACTGAGATAAGTAGCCATTATGGCAATGTTTCCTGAGTCCATACAGATTATGAAAAAGCATTGTAGCTTCATAAGTATTCATTTAGGGAATATCCATTTTATTCTATGGTCATTTTAGAGGTGAAATATGAATAAAGGAAAATCTCCTGAAAACACTCCTGCAACAATGTAGAATTATGGAACAGCAACATGAACATTAAAAGAATAAAAGGAAAATATGTGCAATGACATCTACAGAAGTATCAAACAGGTAGAGTCACTTCCATACTTTCCACATAACGTGAGAAGCTGGAATTGGCAGGTTGTTAGTAAAAGAGAAAATTGTTGCATGTTTATTGACAATTTCATTAGGTATTGTAAGGTGTATCTATGAACATACTTGTTTTCAAAACTCCTGATCCTGCTCTGCCACTCCACAGAGGCTGGTATTCTTAAAAATCCAGAAGTCTGTGATAGTAAAAAGAGCCTTGTTATAGCTGTGATGGCTAAGGAGATGAAAAGCACGAGGTTTGAGAATAAAAGCAGTCGTCTCTCTCTGGTGCTACCCTAGGGAAAAGCTGAAGTGATAGCAGAAGGAATGAGGATTGGGAAGGAAATAGATGCTTATTGCCAAGGTGCTGCATGATTGGGGAAAAAAATGGAGCATGACCATCATTTCGCTGCCTCCAAACAGCTGGGAATTGAGTTTCCATTCTTCTATTGTCTCAGTCACTCAGCCGAACATATGATTTAAGGCACAAAGTCGATAATGCTTTGATTTATCTCTGACCCAAAACTGGTGAAGGCTTTGTGGGAGCTGCAAAAGACGGTATCAGACTTGGGCTTGAGGAGTTGCTTTATTATTTGAGAACAAATATATTTTATTGTGTTTTTTTGTTTGTAACTCACATCACAGGTGAAAGGATGGCTATTTCTTGAAAGATTCCTTTCAGCTAAAGAGGAGTAGCATGACTTGCCTAGCCTGAATTTAGATGACTCTGGGATAACTGGAGAGGCATGGGAAAATGGCAGTTGTGGAAATAAGACAGCAGTGACTTTCAACCAAAAGAAAGGAGGCTAGCTTAGTAAAAAAAAAGTTTTTAAAATGTCTGTTCCTTTTTCTACAAAAGGAGCCAAGTATTTTCAAGATACAGATTATATCAGAATGCAGTGTTAGGAAATTAGAATATAAATTATTGTTCTGTGATAAGAAAAAAATAAGCTATTGATATTATTTGGGAAAAAATTTACAAAGTCATCTTGACTGGGAAAACAATAAATGCAATGGATTTTTCAGCTGATTCAGTCTAGCTTAAAGATCTATCACTGGGACAACAGAGGTTTAGACATGGTCTCTAGGGGTTTGTATGGTGTAGAGAGAATGCTAATTCAAACACTCTGCGCTTTCTTTGAGCTAAGAGTGTGCAGGTGTTCACAGACTGGAGCTGCTATGTGTCCATCTAAAAGCAGGCTAGTTTCTTCTCAGTTTTTTTTGTTCCTTATTTTGTGAACAAAACTGGATGTCCCTGCACTCAGCCTCTACCTAGCATTACATTTAGCAAACTTTCTTTTCCTTTCTCCATCTTCACCCTATGGAGTGGATAAATTTTGCCACTGAGCAGTTTTGTATAAATTATACTAGACAACTCTAAATAAGGGCTTTATTTAGGTTCCTAAGTTCTTAATTAAATGACAAATATTTTAATTTGTTTATTTTCAATTGTCTTTGGTTTTTTCAGTTAACTATCCAACAACTTGGTTATCTCCAGTTTGAAAACTTCGCTGTGACAATGATTGATTTAGTTATGAGCTGCCCAATAACTCCAGTGTTCCCCAGAGTTAGCCAGAAATGTTTCCTAATTAATTTACAGAACAAATGCGTGTCATGGTAATGCAAGTGACTTGCTTCCCAGAAGAACAAGTGAAATCCATTTCTCCAAAACCTTTGCTCCATTCCTTGGATTCACTGATACTTTTGCCCTGATTGAGAGCAATGTCCTGGTCAAAACCTTAGCAGAGAATCCATATTGCTGCCAAACTCCCTCAGATAGATGTTTAAAGTCAGCTTTGTTCCATTTAATTAACAAGTAGGGAGTACCAGACTAACTCAATTGAGTATTAGACAGCACTTGTCAGCAAAGTACAGAACCTGTCTGAATTACAAGTGCAGAGCAGGACTATTGGCAGATTAATATACTGTTTTATCCAGAGAGAAGATATGGCTGTTTGCTGCTGTGACATATTTGTTTCAGGGAATTACTTATCGAGAAGAACTCAGAAGAATGAGGAGAGCTGTGGATCCCGAAGCATTTACGAATATTCTAAGTTGCTCGGTAGAGTGACCCAGGGATGGAAGGAATGCATGTCTCACAGCGGAAAGTTTTCTGGGTGTTAGAAATAACAAGGTAGATAAACTGCCTTTAATTAACCCATCCTCTCTAATCACTCTATATACTACTACTTCTATTCTCTTCTGTCTGTGTAGCAGCACATCTTATGTTTGATAGAAATTAAGGCAAACATCTTTCCTTAGTAAATCTCCAGAGTTAATTTCCTTTTAGATATCAGTTACCAGTTTGCTACTGCTGGCACTATCCCCCTATCTGAAAGAATGACTATTATCTGGAATGTCAGCATTTCATCAGCAAAGACAACTCTAAATAACTAGTGGCCTATGTTTCCTCCTTTGAATGACCAGCAGAGATCAGAAACGGCCAGCTTTTCAGAAAAGCATCTTATGCCAAGCAAGCTGGTTTAGATCTTCAGTCACTTGTTAAAAGCTTGAGTTTTCTGTCCTGTGTGACAAATTACATTGAATAATTCTCTGAGTACAAGTTATAAAACCCAGTCCTCTTTTATAAAAAAACAGGTTGAATGTTACAAGTCAAAAGTAATATTTATTCCAGAGTTTAAGACTGGATGTACTAGTGATTTCCCTTGTGTCCATGCAAGTGGCTGATCCTGTTTTTTCCTTAATGTAGTCAGTTTTTCAGAGGTACTCATTGCATATGTACTATTTACAAAAGGGCAGTTGTGAAGCTCTCTGGATTTCTCTCAAGGTAGTTTAAATAAACTAGTTTCTTCTTGTACTGCAGCAGATCAGGAGCATGCATCCTGGAAGCTCCTCATCTCAGCTATGGGAATCCTAAGTTGCCGCTACGAGCTTATAGTGATTCTTGTATCACCAGAATACAAAAGCTTGTGACTGTATGGCGGTAGTATAGCACAGGTTTTTTATAATATATTTTAACTGAATAGTCAAGTCCTGGGTATAACACAAAGAATGAAGGAAATCTGTTGTAGTTTTAGGGCTAAAATATCCATTCTGATATTGCTTTATTCAGATGCTTAATACATGCAAACTAAATCCCCGGTTGTATCTGCTTTCTAACATTTACTTATTGCAAATATCTTATGTGTATAACATATTAAATGGACTTCTGCAAGCAAATGCATTTGTACTTTCTCTTCTAGAACGAGCTTCTTACTTACAAAGGGTACCCCAGCAAGGAGTGTGAAGTGACAACAGAGGATGGTTATATTACTACCATTAACAGAATCCCTTATGGTACACAGAGTCAGGGAAACTCAGGTACAGTTCTTTAATATGAGCCAGAACCAGCCTAGATAGGGTATATTCTGGAAAGAGTTACCTTATATTTGTAAAATGTCCATCAAAGCTTGTACATACCAGTGAAATTTTAATAGAGAATTCTGGCTGCCCGGAACAGCCTGGAAGGTCAACATGATTAATGTCAAGCACACCTGTTTATAATAAAAATCCACTATAATATGAAGAATATATCCTCACAATAACAGTTGATGAGTAAAAGTTAAAAAAAAAAAAAGGGGGGGGTAAAGGCTGTAATCTGCCCAATCAGTCTATTTTGAGAAAGCTGTTCCAGCTTCTAATTTTGCTTTGCTTTTGCTTACACCTGGTTAATATCAGTGACTGATTCATATTTTGGGTAAAGGAAATCTCTGCAAACAATCCCACACCTTCATTCTATATATCAGTGTTGAGAATCTCAGACTAATGTGATAGAGCTATACAAACAATGACCGGAGGGTGCGAAGCTAGTTTTTGCTGGCGTCAGGCAGATTTTTCCATAAATCCTTACAGAAGTTTAGAAGTTCTCTCTTTATAGAAAGGGATGTTTTGTTTTTATGATTAGTTGTCTCCCTTTAAGTTGGTGCAGGAACAAATCCCGATATTGAATGTAGGACAATAAAGTCCCTGAACTACCAGAAAGATCAAGAAATTTTATAAAGTGTTGTTTTGTTTCTGATTTGCTTTTCAGCTTTGAAACCTGCTGTATTTTTGCAACATGAATTATTGGGAGATGCTAGTAACTGGGTCACAAACCTGCCCAGCAACAGCTTGGGTTTCATACTAGCCCATATACTGGGTTTAATGTTCGGATGGGAAATAGCAGAGGGAATCGCTGGTCTAGAAAAAATCAAAATTATTCCATTAATCAAGATGAATTCTGGGCTTTCAAGTAGACTGAACCATTGAAGGGCATCTCTATTGCCCATCCTTACATATTTATTTAAGCTGGCTAAATCAGAGATTTACATATGCTACCTTTTAAAAAGCGTTCTCTACATTCACTTTTGCTGAGGTGCACCGTAAACAAGCATACAAACTTTAATAGTGGTGGAGATTACTTCCTGTAATTACTGCTAAAAAAGATTCTTCGAACTAGAGATATAGCAGCAGAGGAACCTGCACAAGTCATCTCCAAGCCATCCCTCAGTTCTGGAGGCAGTTTTGGAGGCTATTTAGAAACACTAGTCTGTATATTACAATAACACTAAAATCATAGAAGAATCACAGAATCACAGAATGGTCAGGGTTGGAAGGGACCTCTGGAGATCATGTAGTTCAACCCCCCTGCCAAAGCAGGTTCACCTACAGCAGGTTGCACAGGAACACGTCCAGGTGGGTTTTTAATATCTCCAGAGAAGGAGACTCCACAGCCCTCTCTGGGCAGCCTGTTCCAGTTTCAGTTTGTGCCTGTTGCCCCTTAACCTGTTGCTGGGCACCACTGAAAGGTGTTGGAAGAAGGAGAAAATGTAAATCATTTTTGCACTTGTTTTAATGAACATTTAAAAATAGATCTTTTCTTTAACACCAAATTGTATAAAATGTGTGATTCCATGGATGGAGCTCTGCTACTATATTACCATGTGTTCCTTCTGTGTAGCCCATTACAATTCAATCTGGTATTTCTTGAAGTTATAGTCCTTCTGTTGATGTCAAGGGAGAAAATAACTCAGAAAACTTTGAGCAGTATCTTCTATATCCAACGCCAGAAAAACACAGAACCTAAAATAGCTGAATGATTCCCTAAATGGTTCATGTTGTTTCTTTGCTGAAAAGCCTGTAATAAAAATGTGAATTCAAATGGATTTTTAATTTATGCATGCCTCTCTTTCAGTCTGCTCCCTGCAGTTTTGATGAGATGGCAAAGTTTGATCTTCCAACAACAATAAATTTCATTGTGGAGAAAACAGGACAGGAAAAGTTGTACTATATTGGCTATTCACAAGGCACTACTATTGGTAAGGTACACACAAGAGACCAATGTTTCAGGAAAAGAGGAGTAAAATGTGATTTGAGATGTACCTGGGGTTTTCATTAACTCTTTGCAGGTGTGAAAAACAAAGGATAAGCTGTTTTCAGCATGTAGATATTTTTAATTTATTATACAGACAATAAAATATAATTGGCCAAATGCACCGCTGCTGTAAGTCTGCTGACTTAGAATTATACTGGAAATTATTGTGGGCCATGCAAACTGTTCTTTCCAAGATGCATGGGTGTGCCCAGCAGCAGATGGTCAGTTGACCAAAATAAACAAAACAGGAAGATGATAGTACAGAAAGAGAAGCTGGCCGGTTTGGACAAGACACATACACACACACAAAAAAAAAGGAAAATATGAAATTGGATTGACCGGAAGAAAAACAACTGTTCCTCCCAATAGTATATGAAATGCATGAATGTACATCAGAAGTGTACATTTATGTTTAAATGGGTTTGAAAGAAAGCTGAAAAGGTAAAATATAGAAAGAAATTTCTCTCTGAAGAGGGAAATAGAACTACAAGCTGGTAACACATGGAGAAGGGAGAATTCACCAAATCTAGGCTGAACCATAGTCTCTGAACAACTAAGAAGGTTGCTTGCAGGTTTGAACTTGCAGAATAGCATTTATAAATACTGAAAACAGTCTATTGTACAAATTATGATTTTCTTAACTCCTCTTTTTTGTTTTCTCAGCTTTTATTGCATTTTCAACAATGCCAGAACTGGCTCAAAAAATCAGACACTATTTTGCGTTGGCACCTGTCACTACTATTAAGTATGCTAGAAGCCCAGCAGCAAAACTCCTCCACCTTCCTGAAAAATTGCTTAGGGTACGTGATATCTTGGTTTCAACTGTTTAACCATATACTTGTTTGTTCAGCACTTAAAATGCATAAACAGAAAATATAGGGCTTTATGAAGTCTCCTCATTTGCATGTGGGTAGATTTACCTTGTGACTGAAGCCTTTGAAAGTTCAGAGTGGACATTAAGAAAAAATTCTTATCTAGGGCACTAGTGAAGCATTGAGATAGGTCACCCAGAGAGGTACAGAGACGTGGACCCTCAAAGGTTTCCAAGATTCCTGTAGACAAAGCCACAACCGATGTGCAAGCTTAGAGCTAAAATACAAATTGGAGTTAACATTTAACATATCTCTTCATTAAAAATGATGTAACACAAACTGAGTAATGCCTGAGCAGGCTGATGCAGTGGAAAAACATTTTATTTCTTTTTTGTTTGTGGGAATGTCATCTCACAAATGAAGAAAAAGTAACTGAGAACCACTGAAAGTGCCTGAGAAGATAAGCAGAACACAAACACCTTTTAAAAACAACAGCATAATGTACAAGCATACATTCTTAAATGAATGTTACCTTTGTATTTCACAGGATTTGCTTGGCAAAAGAGAATTCTTTCCCCAGACTGAATATCTAAGAAGGCTAATAGTCCCTGTCTGCAGCTACCAAGCTTTTACCAGGCTTTGTAGAAGTGCCTTCTTCAGTCTAGGTGGCTGTAACCTGAAAAATATTGACATGGTATGTATAACTCTTAGCAGCTGTACTGAGAGTTTAAGCTTCTGCTCCCAAAACTTACCTTCTATTCTGTGGTGTGAATCCTGAATTTCTGTTAGGCAGTGTCACATTGCAGGGAACAGTTCCCACTACCAGACAGCAATATCTGCTGGTTGCCCCGTCGCTGGCAGGGGAACACTGCCTCACTCCTCAGCAGAGCACTTGTCACCATCCCTACAATAAATAGCTGCTCAAAGCCCCCCAAAACTCTGCAGTCCACCTTCTGCCAGGTCTCACCTAGGGCACTGTCTCCTGGTTCATACTGTGACTTCTGGTCTCATTGGAGATCTTCAGTATGCTGGCACACCACAGAAGAAAAAATAAAACACCTACCGGCTTCATGTTTCCAGGAGCTCTTTGCAATGGAGAAAAGAACACACACATTCCCCCTTGTTCTCCTCCTCCAAGCCTTGGACCATCAGGGATGTGATCAGAGGCACAGGATACCTCGGCCGTACCCAAGAGAGAGCTGGCAGACACTGGGAGTTAAGACATACTTGGGCACCTCATGCTATATACAGCTGTAGGTCAGACCACTCAGGCATCAAAATTTTGCTCCAGCATTTTTCCAAAAAATGCCTCAGAGTGTGTTCTCTGAGGAAAGATCACCGAGCAACTTGTTAAGAAACCCTTGCAAGACTTGGGTGTGTTTTATTACAAATAGTTGTGCATTCCTCAGGCTGTTGCAGTTCCTTTTGCTGTTCTGTCCAACAGCAATCCTCTCTCACACAGGATCCATTACAGACCCCTCAAAAACACCACCTAGTTTGAGGTCTAAATTGCTGAATTTCTATTCTATCCTTTCCACCTGTAGATTCTTTTGGATTCTCAGTTATCCTGGAAAATGTTCTGGTTGGGGTTGTTCTTTCGGTGCCACTCTGAACCTGACACATCACTACATTTGGAGTAACTCTGAGGGAGTCTCTGATCATGCCACTCCAATTTCTGTTGGTTTCACTGATACATGACAAGGCTGTGGCAAGTGTTTTGATGTACATCTGAATAGAAGGGAGGAAGAGAATACTCACTGAATATTTTCTTTCAGAACCAAGTCAATGTGTATATTGCACTATCCCCCACTGCAACTTCTGTGCAGAACATAGTCCACTGGAGTCAGGTGCTAGCAAATTCCTGGAAAACAAAATAGGTACTCACTTTGGCTGAATGATAAAGAGTGAGTATAGCTGATATCCTGCTGCGAAGTCATTGCTAACTTCTTGGAAACACATGCAACTTGTAGTTTACAACTGAAATCTCAATTCAAAACACTGTTTTTCATTGATCTTTGTTTTGCCAGCAGGATGGAAATACCCTATGTGATACAGGTACATTTGAAACCAACAATGAAACACTGTATTTGTGTAAAAACATGTATGCTGGAAGCTGTGTATGAAGACATATATCACTGTTCTTACTGTGTATCCTGTACCTTTTATAAATGATGTCCACAGTTCCATACAGAGCTTACTTAAAGATATTAGTTATGTTTACAATGTGGAGTCAAGAAATGAGCAAGACATAGACTGCTTTGCAAAATACCAAATTTTACTAGTAAAAGCCCTTGTATTTTCATCTCTTGCTTTCAAAGCTCTCTGTCTGGACAGCAATAGAACTACAAAAAATACACTCTTTAGTAGACTTGTTATATCCCTTACTGACAAGGTACTGTAACAGTACATGCACAGCAGCAGTGCTGACGGAAGCTGCCTTTCTGTCTTTGGGCTCACACTTTCAGGATTCATAAAGCCTGGGCTCAGTCATGGAAGCTGCTGCATGCAAGGCAGGTTTCCTGGCAGCACTGCAGGCTCTGGAGCAGAGCAGGAAGCAGCTGCGAGCACAGTGAGCTTGTGAGAGTGTTAATGCACTTTTCAACACTGCAAACACATGGATATGTTTGTTGCTGCACAGGCATTTACCCAAAATCAAACAATGCTTTTGAGTGTGAATTTACTTAAAATATTAGACTTAAGTTGCTGTTGTAACCATGGCCTAGACCTGTAAAGGAAAAGTGTTAGAAAGGCACAGTGGAGGGAGCTCTGCAAATCGACTGAGGTTTAATTCAACATCTTGCCACAGGCTGGCAAGTACGAACATGCAGGAGTAATACTCCTAAGCCTTCATTGTCACTGCTGTTATTACTGTTAAAGGAGTTAATAGACACCTTACCTTCAATGTTAAGATCCCATTGATGGTGTCTCTCACAGTAGTAGCAACCTGTGCTGTAGGCAAAGCCAAGAAGCACAAGGGAAGAACTAGAAATGGTGACTTCTGTATTCAAACCAGAGACGGAAGAGAAACATAAGAAGGAGCCACTCACAGAGCTGAGTGATGGCAACATGACTGTCAGAAGAGGACACAGCAGCAGCAGTGAGGGGAACTTGCTGGAGGCAGCTGTTAATAGCAATTTTACAAACTAGAACAAATTGCCTGTGAGATCATCCCTGGGTCTTTCTGTAGGAGCTGTGATTTTTTTGGTTCCGACAAAAATTTTTGACTCCTTTTCACTGAGACTTTTAATTAATTGACTGTTGGCTCTTTTGTAGCTCTTCAAAGAACTTCTGTTGAGGCTTTAGATTGGAGTCAGAGGCTCAGCAGGGAAAGAATTCACAAACTTCATGAATGATGACTTTGTAACTACCCTTCTCTTGTTCATTCTCTTAGGAGGCCCATTCAGGGAAGTTCCAAGCTTATGACTGCGGTAGTTCAAAGAAGAACATAGAAAAATACCAACAAGTATGTTTTGGTAAAACAATATTATTGCACTTGAACAACACAGAAGCACACAGGAAGAGAGCAAGGATGTAGCAAGAGACACATTTTTCAGAATACAAGTAGATTAAAGTATCACTACTTTCCAGATTGGAAGTCAACAAAAAAGCATCCAAGCACTAATGGCAGTAACAAATTTTAAAAAGGGGAGAGAGAGAGAGAGAGAGAGGGGATGACCAAAATTTTTCAATTAAATGATCAATAGGAATAAGAGGAGGTAAGGGCAGGAAAGACAGAAAATGAATTCTAGCAGATAAGACCAAAGAGGCATGACTGAAACAGTTGCCAATGTATGAGAGGTCAGGGAAACAATATTAGGAAGAGGGCAACTGGAGAACTAATAACTTACCAATAAATTCTGGCAACCAAAGACAAAAGGACTTTATTCTCAAGCAATCCCTAAGGAACCTCTCCTTCATTCAAGACTCTAATCCCGTCCTTGATCCTCCTACCATTCAGGTCTCCACGACAGCCTGTCATTGTTAGTTACATGTTTTACTGATGGTTTGCATGAAACACAACATCCTTTGGTTTGTCTTGAATTTGCATGCCCCTGGAAAGTCACCGGATGCCTTCTAGGTTTTGCGTTATGAGAAGTAATGGGATAACTACTTCCTATGCTCTTTCTTCATACCATTTGTGATTGTATAAGCCTGTCTCCTGTCCCTGCTCTGGCCTCTATTTTCCAAACTCAGGAGTCTTAAGCTACTTCCTGTCTTCTCCTACAGAAGCCACTCCATGCTCCTTTTCATCCTTGTCACATGTTGTGTCTTCTGTGGCTGACCAGTACTCCAAAAGGACCAAGATGGGGGTTTATCCAGAGGCATCCTGACATTTTATGTCTTGTTCCAGGTTTCTGCCCTACTGTTTCCTAGCTGAGAGGGCAAAGACCCGATAGTAACTCTTTGTCAACTCAGGAGCCATTTTTCCTTTGGCTCTGCTATCAGCTGTGTTGTCCCTGCAAGTACAGACAGAAAAGGCAAGCAAGGGCACTTCCTTCCTGTTTGTTTTAGGCACCTCTACTTTAAACAGTGATAGAAGAAAGCCCCAAATGCATGTTTAAACTTTCCTGTGCTTTCCTGGACATGCATTCCTGTACTCCTTCATGTTTTCCAGGGTACTCCTCCTCTCCACAGTGTGGAAGAGATGACTGTACTGACTGCAGTATGGACTAGGGGACAAGATTTGCTTGCAGATCCCAAGGATGCAGCCATTTCACTGTCTCAAATTAAGAGGGTCATCTATCACAAGAGGATTCCTAAATGGGCACACCTGGATTTCATCTGGGTATTGGATGCACCTTTGTACAGGCACAATGAAATTGTTGATCTGATGCAGAAGTATCCTTAACCCACAACCAGTAGCCATACCTGACTCATTCAATAACACGTGCTTTCACTGGGTACAAACAAAACCATCTTTTGCATCAGATGGTTTCTGCTGGAGTCAGACAAAGGGTTCCTTCCTCCTGATGCTATTTTCCCACCACATGTCACTGCAATGTCTTTTGCATCCTAATGGTGCACTTCATATTTTCTGGCAACCTTGTGGGTCAGTAACCACTTTTTAACTGATATAGCCTAGATTCTGCAATAACCATACTTTGCTAACAGAAGACAGGGTTTTCTTGGAGTCTGCTCTCTGCTTTAGACCCTAACAGTAATGAAAGCACTCAGTTTCTCTGGACATGGTCAGTGATCTCAAGACATTTTCCAATCTTCATGTTATTTCTCAGTTTATTGGGGAGGCAGTTATTGAAAGGTGTCATGTAAGCCAAGACTAATTCTAGCAGTTTTGGTTTTCATTAATTTTATTAGATGAGAGGATGACCGGAAAGTAAAAACTGAGTTCACACAAAAAACTGACTCCTGAACAGAAGATGGTTTGTCTTCATTAGAAATAGGGCTGCTCACTTTTTTCACAAGGAAGAGTAAGGGACACAGGGAGAGCAGACCCAGCAGAAAACAGTAGCCAGTCTCATGGTTGAAGCATACACCTGGAAGATGGGAAACTTGGGCCCAAGGCCCTCCCGAGATAAAGAAATCTTGGCAGACTGAATCTCTGCTGACAACACTTTCAGGATCTGTGTACACGAACTCTCCAAGGTGAGAGAAAGGAGCTGATTTCATCTTGGCAATGACAGCACTTCAATAGGACACTTTTAACCAAAGTTACACTCTGAACCCAGCAGGAACCTCACATCTCCTGCTGTTTCACATGAAAGCTACTGGCTACCACAGAGCTGAGTTGTTCTAACCTCTATCATGGCTCTGAGAAGCCTCTTTGGGGTTTAAACACTAAAATGAAAAGTACCCAAACATCACTAGAAAGGATCCATTATCTCCATCCCATGGGTATTTAGAGCACTTTGCCCATTATTAGGAAGGGCTGCTTTGAAAACAGTGCTGAAGAAACTGTCATCCTATTTAGTTTCCTGGGGGAATTCTGGCTCTGCCAATCTTGTTTCAAATAGGTAGTTATTGCACAAACACAGTCACTTGAGGCATAGCCTCCATGGTTATTAGGTTACAGCATTATGGGTCACTGTCCCTCCCCAGTGAAGTGCCATTAGCTTCACTGTGAAAAGAAACACAGTGCATTTAGGGGTTTCCTTTCAGCGTCACACTCTCATTCTCCATTTGAATAAAATGTTAACATGGGACAAATCTGGGATGCTAACCTGGGCAAGTACAGCTGTTACACTAAGACAGCTCACTGGTGATACTATATGACCAAAGGGTCAGTGTCTCTGAGAAGTGGTTCATTAGCCAAACAAATTAACTATCGCTGGTGCCACTTCTGTCCTTTTCTCTTCCAAGACAAACAACAGGTCTGTTTCATCTCCTGAGCCCACTGCTGAAGCCTGTCCTGTTTCCTTGTGTTCCACAAATGTAAGTAGAGCTTGATTCAAACAAAACAGCTCTGCTCCAGACAAGGACATTCCTTACAGCCAATGTAAATCCCTGGGGACAAATACCCTCCAGAGAGTCAGCCCTTCAACTAACTCACTGCTTGTAGCGGAAATGCATGAGGACTTGAGATCTACTTTATGAATTTTCAATACTTAAATTGGGAAATGCAATAGCAATATACCTGTAAGAAGCCAGAGCATGCCCTGAATTCACCTGGAAAGAGATTGCAGCTGTGCAGCTGTCTTACAACCTGGGAGACCATAGAGGAGGCAGGATGTTGAATTTTCTGGAAAATCGGTAAAAACAGGTTAGGCAAGCAGCATTGGAAACACGATGGGGACGGTTGATCCCACCTTGAGACACCAGGAGGGACTAGACACCATGTTGCAGAAGCCCTTCTGAGTGATTAATGTATGGTTTGATGAAAGTTATTGTCACTTAGAGACATTAGAACAGCTGAGTTACAATGCTTCTTCACTGAGAAATTACCAAATTACCTTCCTCACCATCCCAAACTATGTTCTCTACTTTGTATGTAAAGCGTAACTGTTACTGTGGCTTCATTGACATCCTGTTCTTATTTCACTGTGTTCCCTCCCCCACCACCCACAGGCATCATATTATTTGCAATGGTGATTTCAAGAACCCATCCCTTTCATCTGGTGTTCTTCTAAATGCTCATCAGCCCATGATGAAACACAATTTCTTCTGAAGACACTTATGAGTTAATTGGCTGAAAAGCTGGTCCTCACATAGGAGGATTCTACTTTGTTTGTAGCCCAGCTGCCTAAGGACACAGAATGTGTCCTTCTGACCATGATCACCAAGCCAATTTCAGTAAGGACTGAGCCCCTAGGCTGAATACAACTCATTCAGCAGTTAAGCAAGGATATCCAAAGATACTATGTTTTCAAAGTTGATGATAATGGCTTGGGAGAGGCAAGAACTCTTATTTCTTCCCTCACTGGGAGAAAGGTTATATGATGTGTTCAAGCCTTCTCTGGCACCAGAGGTTCCCTACAGAAACCAAGTCAACTCCGAGCAATTAATGTCGAATAAGATGAGTTTCATGAGTTGTGCTGCTCACTGAAAAACAGACTTTAGGATGGTCTGTAATGTTAAACTCAAAGTTAACATAAACCAAATGAAAAGCAATAGCAGAGGCAAAGTTCTTGAGAGAGTATGTTGAGAGAAGCTGGACACTTCCTCCTCTTCATCCTAAAAGATTACATTCAGAGCAGTCCTTCAGTTGGGCAACAGTACAGGTCAAGGTCTGCCACAGCCTCAGGGAGATGGAACACCCAGGTCTCAGCTAAATGTCCTAAACACTGGTTTGTAGGTGCTTCTTAAACTCTCCCGCTCCCAGGTGCGTTTTGGGTTTGTGAATTTAACCAGAAGACTTCTTTCATCACAAAGATTTCCCCACTTCTGAAGCACTGCCAAATCAGTACTTAAACACGCTCTACAATACATGCTGCCAACTCATGACCCTCACGGCTGAAGTGCTCATTGTGTTTTGACTTCCTTTTATTGGCGCAGGCTTCTGTCAGTGAATCAGTCTGCTAGTGGAGACAGACCAGGAACTGCGGCAGAAGACACAAGCAAGGCAGGCAAAGCAGAGGTAAGTTGCTTGTACATATGTGTTCACGGTCTTTTTCTCTGTTGCCTGTCTCCATAAAGATGTGCAATCTTGGTTTTGTGCAGTTGCTTGTAAGAATAGACAGCTTTTTGCCTCTCTAATCTGTAAGCCTATTGCTATGCACAGAAGTGTGTGTTTGCTTGTTAGAAGACAAAGAAGTTTGACCTGCAGAAAAGGAAGAAAAAGAGCAACTATTTAATTTTCTTCTACTTGTTTTCTTCAGTCTGAGAACAAAGGAATGAAAGTCCCAGTATTACATCAGTATGTGTAACCTGGACCTCCTGATCTTGCAGTGTAATGCGCATGTATGTTTTGTTAGTGAGTAAGGCTCGTATACATTTAGTACCAGTTGCTTCTCTGGTTGGAGTGTGTATGCCTTACAGCTTATATGAAATAAATTTTAGACTGCTTAAATTACAAGGATAGATGGGTGAATTTCTGAAGGGCTTGCATCTTAGTTTCATTAAATCTTAAAAGTACCTAAAGAACTTTCAAGGGTATTTCTCTTTCTGACCTTTTTTCCTTTTAACTATGTTCTTTTATGACAGTTTACCATGCCCAATATTTCCTTATGACTTCATCTCACTAGATAAAAACAGCTGTTCATGTCTCCTAACTGTCTTCATTCCTGAAGCTTAAGGGAGCAGTGGCCTGCCAAGATTGGTATTACTTAGCCCGCTGTATCTGATTTAAAAGGCGAATACCTGGAAGTCCATGAGCCACGCCAGCTAAACCAGGTGATCATAGCGTGCGTTGAGAAAAGTTTATCCTAACAAGAGGGATAATTTAGCCTCTGCATTGCCTCAACTAGTTTTGATAGTGGTTTGAAAACAAGCTGAGACATTAGCAGAACTTTTTCTTCCCAAATAAGATTCCCTGTGCAGGGAGAGGGAGGCATATTTTACTCCCATTAGAACAGAGTAAAACAGCAGAAAGCAAAAAAGAGCATTGTGCTGACTGAATATGTAGTTGTGAGGCTTCCTGTTTTGAGAATAAAAAGAAGTATTTGATATACAAATGGAATCGAGTTGAGTGTGTTTTGATGCCAAGTTTAAAGTTTTGGGTGTTTCCAAATGCTGCTTCATTCCAACTGTCTGATGAGTCATGAGGTTTGAGTTCTTTAAATTTGTTCAGTCAAATTTGAAGATTAAATTGAAGATGAGAAGTAGTCAAAACTCCTTCTCCTGTAAGGAGATTTACAGAGTGCAAAAATCTTGTGGTTACCTGTCCCTCTCACAAATCCTGCTCATCTTCCCCTTTAGTTGCCAGGTAATACTCTCTTATTCTCTCTTGATCTGTAGCTCCATTTCCAAGTCCAAATAAGCTTCATAGAGCAGCATGTCTTGTCATAGCAGATGTCTTATTCTAGCAGCAGACTCCAGAAACATGTGGCTGCATGAGAATCTCTGTTCTTCATTAAGAATTGGATTCTCCATGTCTAGTGGACCTAGCAATGCCTGGTTTCAGACAGACCTGTTTCCCGAGTCTGCTTAACTTCCTAATGCTAACTATAATACAGGCAGGTCTCCTACGAAACTCTCTCGCAAACCCTGATGCCCAGCCATGCATGCGGCGGCTACTTTGAAGCTACACGGACACTGACTAGTTGGCTGGTTCACTCTTGCTGACTGCTTAGCTGGTTGTAGAATATACAGCAGCTGCTGTGGCCTGTCTTGCCCCTAGCAAGGCAGTAACCCCACTGAATAGTCCTTCCCCAGCAAACAATCCTCAGGAGCTCCTGCAAACACCATTACCTTACAGGCTTGTATCTCAGTGGTGAACTTGACAGATGTTTACCAATGACACCAAAAGTTAATTACAGGATGGA
Source organism: Cariama cristata (assembly GCF_000690535.1). Taxonomy (NCBI): domain Eukaryota; kingdom Metazoa; phylum Chordata; class Aves; order Cariamiformes; family Cariamidae; genus Cariama; species Cariama cristata. The sequence goes on along the minus strand of NW_009614714.1, from coordinate 6,097 downwards.
CAGGAAGGTGAACTGACATAAACACACTGTGGTCATAAAAGCATGCCTTCTTCTGAGGAAACCAAGACTACAAGAGCAGTAATGTCCCCAGTCATTACTGGTGAGGCAATCTTACAAGACGCCTTGATGAGCTGAAGCCTTACATTGTATTACATGTCCCTTTTGTCCCTTGGTTTCTATTGTTGAACATTTAAGTAGCCTGCCTGATCTTTATGGTCTTTATCCACAGGCAGAGTGGTTGCTACTTTTCTCTTTTGTCTTCACAGCCCTCATTCTCTCCTCACACATGAAGGCACAGCATACAACAAGAATTAGATGTCTAAGGGCTTTTCCAGAATGTGTAAGCACAGTCCTGAGCTTCATGGATGAATCCTTTTTCTACCGTTCTTCAGACTGGAAAGAAAAATCCTATCCTACCTGCTTGCAGCTCTCTTGCAGGCAAAGAGCACTGAATGTGTCATCACTTCTCTTGCTATCCAAACATTTTTAATCCATAGTCCTATACCCAGTAACTTTCTGTGATACAGAACCTGCTCTTCCCTTTTCAAGAGAACATTTGAGTCAAAATTCGCATGTTGAAAAAAAGCTCTGGGAATTTCACAGAGAGCAGTGCTCCTGCACTCATTGACTGGGTTCTGGAAAATAAAGACTAAAACCTGGAAGCATATCTACTGTAGGTGGAGTTGGCATAAACTGTTTCTAAATAGACTGCACTCTGCAATTTCTGTTCAGAAAAGCTAATCTGGTACCATCAATCAACCCAAGAAAGAGCAAGGTGTTACCTCCCCATGACCAAGACAAGATTTGCAATATGGACAGCCATTTCTAAGAGATAAAAGAGGCAGGCCCTTGGCAACATGAAGGCAGTCTCAGGTTCTACTGTTCACTGCTCTAGAACCAAACTATTGCATGGTTTCTTGGTTGGTGGCAGCCATCAGTTTTGAGAGACAGAAACTTTGGACTCAGAAGTAGCAGTAAGAAAAATGCAACTATCTGGGGATAGCAGAGCAGGTTCTTGGAAGAAGTGAGCAGCAAGGGGCCAGTGAAAAAGCCCAAGGGGGTGGTAAATAGAGACCTAGATGATTCAGTTTCAGCCTAAAAGGTAAGGTTTGACTCACAGGGCTTCAGGGGAGCCACTCATGCTCACCTTGTGGTGAGTATATTCTCAGAAGAACCAGTTTCAAACAGAACTTGAACCTGGTCTGGGGCACATCTCCCAATAATGAAAGCACAAGCTGGCATTGATCTCATGCAAGCGTGTTCCCCTAAGCCTGTTACACTTTCTCCCAGAGTCCCTGAATCACTCCTAGGCCCTCCACAACCATTCACGAGCCTCATTGACTGATCCCTCACCCCAGCACACCACTGACTTGTACAAAGAATGGCATTTGATCCCAAAGGAAGAGAGGGCAGGTAGAAAGAGAGCCCATCCCAAACCCCTCTCACCTCTTTCCTGAGGAGACAGGAAACAAGCAGTGCTTTCTTCTGCTTTCATGTCTCCTGCTGGCAGAGAAGTGGAGGCAGATAAAGGAAGACAAGCCAGGTGATGGTCACCTCAGGTACTCATGCTTTTTTGTCAAGCTTCTGCTAGACTTATGACAAAAGCTGGCCCCATCTACCAACCACAGCTCCCTTGTCATCTGCAGACTGCTCAGGCATATTCTCGCACGGTATGCTCAAGTGTTTTCCTCACCTCTTCTGCAATCCTCTCTGTTACACAGCGTGAGCTGTGGATAGTCCCTCCTCACACAGGTACTTATTCTGGTGGACCCTTGGGGAACAGACCTTGGGCAACCTTCAGGAGACTCCCCACTTGGATCTTCCTGTAGAATTCCACAGCACTCTCTTCCTAACAGAAACACCCCTACATGTGCTCTTTCACACAGCCCCAAGATGTGGTGCCTTCTCCTGCTGCTCTGCTCCCAAGGAATTGCCTTTTCAGCAGGCTTCACAACACCCTCTACACTGAATTCAGATACAAGTCAGTTCAGGAAGACCCGCAACCCCGAATGCTTTATGAATGTTGTAAGTTGGGTCACTTTCTCTCTCTTTCTTTCTAAAGTATCTCTCCATGTACCACTACCACTGCCCCATCACTAACAGTCCCTGTTAGGAGGCTAAGAAGGGCCCCTTCCATATTTCCCATTTTCCCAACCTGCCTTTTCCAAAACTACTGCATTAAAGTCATCACTGCAACAAGGGCCAGCTGTGGATGTGCCAGGGACAGATGCGACTCTTCCACATTGCATGAGGACAGACACATAGCACTGCAATGGAGAGTGCTGGCTGCTACTTTTGGCTCCAAGTCCAGGCAACTGCCCAGAACCTCCTAAGGGGCACGGGAGATCCAGGCTGCTGTATTTTGACCCCAGCAACAGGACTCAGCCCAGGTTTTTGGCCAGAGCACAGACTACACACTGCGGTCCATACCAAACTGAACAAAAGACTTTCACTGCCTGCATTTAGGATGAACCCCAACACATATATGATGAGCACAAGGCTGGGCCGTGCCTGATGACACTTGTTTGCAGTTACCTTTCTCAACACATGTTGGTATTTTGGGCTACCACACAAAGAAGTGAAGAGTGAGAACCTGGCAAGAGGACAAAGATCCCTCCAGCACTATGATAGGGAGCGTCAGCCTAGAAGAAACCTTGATGGTCCTATCCAAACAGTCCGAGCTGTCAGAGAGAAGAATTCCTGTGCAGTGGAGGCGAAGGCTGGTTCTAGTCTCAAGGGAAGCAAAGTCCTCCCTTTCTGTAACAACCTCTTTACTCAGTACAGTGGCAAGGGAGGATGCATCCCTTCTTCAAACTGCAGATTCTCACAACATAAAGTAATCCAAGATGCCTTGCCCTGAATCACCAAAGATTTCCTCACAGTACATGCAAAACTAGGTGTAGGTGGTCTCATGAGTTCCTTAGCGACAAGAGCTCCACCCTTGTTTGCCTTGCTTTCACGGCTTGCCTAATCACACTTTGGCAAGAAAAGGATTCATTATGGACCAAAACCCACAGCTTTTGGCGCTGTCTTATACAGATATTGCTATGTATTTAATCCGTAGAAAGGTATGATCTGTATCAGCCTTCCAAAACATGACAAACTATCTCCCAAAAGGTTAGTCGCTCAATACAGTTCTGCTTTGTCCCATAACATGGGGTCAACTACGAGACAACTACCACCTAAGTAGGTCTGAAGAAGACTTTGATGCATCTTTTTACAAGATTTATAATAATTATTCTCAGCCATGGTCCCTGTGACCAGGGGCCTTGCGCTACCATCACAGAATAGCCCACATCCACAGTGCTCAGCTTGGTTACCCTCCAAAACAGGACAACTTTCTTGTTAACAAACTCTTCTTTGGCTTCCCACAGAGTGAAATTATCAGATATCATGGATACCCCAGTGAGGAATATCAAGTAACCACAGAGGACGGATACATTCTTGGTGTTTTCAGAATTCCTGCTGGGAGGAACAGCCAAAAGACAGGTGTGACACAGTTACAGAACATAAGGAAAGTCAGAGCCAACTCTTACATGAGTCCCCCATCTTTCCCCTTTGCACATGCAACAGCATGTTCCACACCTTTCCATCTCAGCAAAAGCACCTAGGCAGGAATGTGGCCTGAATTCTGAATCCATCTGAAGTTCACACATTCAGTGTTTCTGTCCTTATTTCAGACTTTTCTAATAATTTTGTCATATCCCAGGTTTTTTCCCTCATGTGGGCTGGGGGAGGGTTTGGTAGACTGAATTTGGGGAGGTTTTATGTTAACACTCTTGGTAATATACATTTAAAGCAGAAGCCTGACAACAAAGCCTCTCAGGTTGGGCATGTGAATATTAATTCCCAGCCTTCTGAAGGACAGAAATATTCTTAAGGAAGGTGATGAGAAACCAGGTCATTAATGAAAAGCAAATGCATTTCATCTGTTTCATCAAATTTTCTGAATGGAATAAAATTTTCTACCTGGAATTCAAGATACCCTGAATACTGCTAATTTGTTTATTACTCCTTGTTAGAAGTATAGAATAATTTGTTTTAGATGCCTTCTCCTATTTGGATCTCCTCCTTTGAGATCATCTCCACCAGACTCTCTCTCAAAGTAAGGTTAAGCAAAGTTAGACCAGGGGCCTCTCAGCTCTGCTCAGTTGGTTAGTGAATAGACCTAAGGGTAGATATGCTTCTCTGGATGAATTATTCTTTGTCTTCCATACACTGTTATGCCTTCAGCAGTTTTCAGCTATGGGTAGGTGGTTTCAATATAGGGACCTGTAAGTTCACTTTCCAGTGCAGGAGGAGATGGAGACAGGCCTCCTCATTAAACTCTTTGTTTGCCAGTCCTGTCACGAAATGGTTATGAAATGTCATGAACGGTTCCTGTTTGCATGGAACAAACCCTTCAGGTTTCTCAGACTAATATCTGTGCATAGTTCTCCTGGGAGTTTCTTGAAGAAGGAAAGATTTAAAATCTCTCACAAACTAAACTCTGCACCCCAATCTTAAATACACATTAACTACTGCTCCAAATTAAGAATACTTTCATCTTTTCCAGGGCAAAAGCCTGTAGTCTTCCTACAGCATGCTTTTCTAGGAGACGCTACCCACTGGATTTCTAACCTGCCCAACAACAGCTTGGGCTTCCTCCTCGCAGATGCTGGCTATGATGTCTGGATGGGAAACAGCCGAGGGAACACCTGGTCTTTAAAACACAAGACCCTTAATCCCAGCCAGAAAGAGTTCTGGCAGTTCAGGTACTCTGTAGAGGGAGAATTACTCAAGATAGAAACTCCGAGGGTACTACATAGCTTCAGCCTGATACTTTTACCTAAACCAGCATCAGAACAGGGTCTACACCAACCAAGCAGAGTAAAGAACCAAAGAAGGATGCTCACTACCACTCAGAGTTGGGAGCATTGGCTGGGGAAGAGATTTCAGACACTGGGAAATGAAATGGGATGCTGAGGAAAAGGGGGACAGTACCATGAGAGGGAGAGCAAGAACTTGAACTTGAACAGGCTAAGCAGCCTTGTCTAGAAAACTCTGATCTCTCACAGCTGAATTAAACCAAGAGACAAATGTGGTTTGTAACCCATGCTAATGAAAGCACTGATTAAATTCAGTTCCCCAAGGGCTGCAACTGACAGGCAAAACTGGCATCTCCTCTGCAGAGAGCCCAATGCATCAAGCAGCCTGGCAGTACAGCTGCATCCCTCTACCCCCTTGCCCAACTCAAGCGAGAATGCAGACAAAGCCTGCAACCTCATCTTTCACTGGGTCCTGCGTGGCACAATGAACAAAACTGACCTTCAGTAACTCACACTGTGATAGCCAGATTGTCTGCTACCTTTTTTTGTGTTTCTCCCCTGTAGCTTTGATGAAATGGGTAAATACGATATTCCAGCAGAGCTGTACTTCATCATGAATAAAACTGGACAGAAGGATGTATACTATGTTGGTCACTCTGAAGGCACAACAATAGGTAATGCCAGGACACTCACAGTCCACAACCATTCGTGTTCCTAGCTGATCAGTAGGTGGGTCTCCCCATTGATTCAGTTGTTTTTCTTGCTTGTGGAGAAATAACAAACGTAGGAGTGCCTTATGAGTTGAGATTTGGAAAATATGCAAAACTTTTCTAAAAACAGATTTGGTTACCCTTAATAAGCAAAGAAACCTAATAGCAGATCCAAATACAGCTCAGTTTTTTAAATAATTATCATAGAATGGTTTGGTTGGAAGGGACCTTAAAGATCATCTAGTCCCAACGCCCCTGCCATGGGCAGGAACACCTTCCACTAGACCAGGTTGCTCAAAGACTCATTCA
>NW_009614714.1:0-239 GCF_000690535.1 Cariama cristata | reverse complement strand
CTTGGCCTTGAACACTTCCAGGGATGGGGCATCCACAACTTCTCTGGGCAACCTGTTCCAGTACCTCACCACCCTCACAGTGAAGAATTACTTCCTAATAGCTAATCTAAATCTTCCCTCTTCCAGTTTAAAGCCATTGTCCCTTGTCCTATCACTACACGCCCTTGTAAAATGTCCCTCCCCAGCTTTCTTGTAAGCCCCTTGTAAGCAGACTGGAAGGCTGCTCTAAGGTCTCCCCA
>NW_009614713.1:0-757 GCF_000690535.1 Cariama cristata | reverse complement strand
AGGACATCCAAAGCTTGCCAATACCCCCGTGAACCAAGGCTTACTCTTAGGCCGCCCTCCTGAGAACTCCCCTTAGCGTGGGTCGCTGCAGCACCCAGCTTTTCAGGGCAGAGGTTGACAGGGACTAAGAGATGACCAGGTGCTCGGCGAGAAAGAATTGCACGCAAACACACCAGTACAAATGCTTGTGTGGGAGAGTAAAGTTGCATGACTGGCCTAAACTCTGTGAGACTGAAGTTGTGTGCTGCTTTGGTCAACTTCTTTTTTTTTAAAATTTATTACAATTTTAAACACTGGAGACTGTGTGCAGCGTCTTTTATCTAAGGACAATTTGGCATATGTATGCTTTAACTTAGGAGAAACCCAAGGTACCGTGAACAAACGGCAGTGCCCAAAGTTCACTTTCACAGACGCCTAACATTTTGGGAGAGACACGTACTACTATTTCTCTCTTACACTCAAAACCGAATGGACGGAAACACACCAAATGCACCCTCAGAAAGCCTGCATCCTTCCTGTCTGCATCTCTCACTTTAAAGCCTTCCCTGCTCAGCACTCGCAGGATTCACAGGGCAACCACACATCACGTTCCTCATTTCTCCTTTCATAACCAAGGCTTAACATGGCCCTTCACATCCCCTGCAGTTTTAGCATTATCTATTAATGGCTTAGCAACTGAGTAATACCAACCTTCGCAAACTTGACCTGCTTCTCACTACACCTAAATGGATGTTTCTTTTGTTCAGTGGCCGATGAG
>NW_009614712.1:0-2366 GCF_000690535.1 Cariama cristata | reverse complement strand
GGGCAACCCCAGGTATTAATACAGGCTGGTGACTAATGTGATCAAGAACAGCTCTGTGGAGAAGGACTTAGGTGTACTAGTAGATGAAAAGCCGGACATGAGCCAGTAATGTGCAATTGCAGCCCAGAAGGCCAACCATATCCTGGGCTGCATCAAAAGAAGTGTGGCCAGCAGGTCGAGAAAGGTGATTCTTCTCCTCTGCTCCACTCTGTTGAGACCCCACCTGGAATACTGTGTCTAGCTCTGGAGCCCCCAGCACAAGAAGGACACTGATCTGTTGGAGCGAGTTCAGAGCAGTGCTACGAAGATGATCAGAGGGCTGGAGGACCTCGCCTATGAGGAAAGGCTGAGAGAGCTGGAATTGTTCAGCCTGGAGAAGAGAAGGCACTGGGGAGACCTTATAGCAGCCTTCCAGTACTTAAAAAGGGGCTTATAAGAAAGACGGGACAGACTTTTTAGCAAGGCCTGTTGCTACAGGACAAGGGGTAATGGTTTTAAACTAAAGGAGCATAGATTTAGACTAGATCTAAGAAAGAAATTTTTTCAAAATGAGCATGGTGAAACGTTGGAACAGGTTTCCCAGAGAGGTGGCAGATGCCCCATCCCTGGAAACATTCAAGGACAGGCTGGACGGGGCTCTGATCAACCTGATCTAGTTGAAGATGTCCCTGCTCATTGCTGGGGGGTTGGATTAGATGACCCGTAAAGGTCCCTTCCAAGCCGAAGTATTCTATCATTCTATGATTCTATGACTCTATGATTCTATGATTCTATGAGACATAGAGAAGTCTGAGGTAGTCAACAACTTTTTTGCCACAGCCTTCACTGGCAAGTGCTTCGTTCACACCACCCAAGTCACAGAAAGAAATGGCAGGGACTGGGAGAAGGAAGAACTGCCCACTGTAGGAGAAGATCAGGTTCGAGACCATCTAAGGAACCTGAAGGTGCACAAGTCCATGGGACCTGATGAGATGCATCTGTGGGTCCTGGGGGACCTGACAGATGAAGTTGCTAAGTCACTATCCACCACATTTGAAAAGTCATGGCAGCCTGGTGAAGTTCTGGCTGACTGGGAAAGGGGAAACATAACCTCCACTTTTAAAAAGGGAAAAAGTAAGACCCAGGAAACTACAGGCCAGTCAGTCTCACCTCTGTGCCTGGCACGCTCATGGAGCAGATCCTCCTGGAAACTATGCCCGGGCACATGGAAAATAAGGAGGTGACTGGTGACAGCCAACATGACTTCAATAAGGGCAAATCGTGCCTGACAAATTTGGTAGCCTTCTATGACCGGGTTACTGTTTCGATGGATAAGGGAAGAGCAAGTGTCATCATCTACATGGACTTGTGCAAAGCATTTGGTTCTGTCCCACGCAACATCTTTTTCTCTAAATTGGAGAGACATGGATTTGATGGGTGGACGACTCAATGGATAAGAAATTGACTGGATGGTCACACTCAAAGAATTGCAGTCAACGGCTCAATGTCCAGGTGGAGACCAGTGAAGAGTGGGGTCCCTCAGGGGTCAATGTTGAGACCAGTATTATTTAACGTCTTTGTTGGGGACATGGACAGTGCGCCCTCAGCAAGCTTTCAGGTGACACCAAGCTGAGTGGTGCAGTTGATAGTCTAGAGGGAAGGGGTGCCATCCAGAAAGACCTTGACAAGCTAGAGAGGTAGGCCTGTGCAAATCTGATGAAGTCAACAAGGCCAAGTGCAAAGTCCTGCACCTGGGTCTGGGCAATCCCAAACACGGATACAGGCTGGGCGAGAAGTGGATTGAGAGCAGTCCTGAGGAGAACAACTTGGGGGTATCGGTGGATGAAAAACTGAATATGAGCCGACATTGTGTGCTAGCAGCCCAGAAAGCCAACCATATCCTGAGCTGCATCAAAGGAAGTGTGGCCAGCGGGTTGAGGGAGTTGATTCTTCCCTTATACTCTGCCCTCATGAGACCCCCACCTGGAGTACTGTATCCAGCTCTGGGGCCCCCAGTACAAGAAAGACATGGACCTGTTCAAGCAGGTGCAGAAGAGGGCCACAAAAATGATTCAAGGACTGGAACATCTCTCCTGTGAAGAAAAGCTGAGAGACCTGAGCCTGCTCAGCCTGGAGATGAGAAGGCTCTGAGAAGACCATGTTGTGGTCTTTCAATATATAAAGGAGGCTTATAAGAAAGATAAAGAAAGACATATAATGTAGTGATATGACAAGGGACAAAGGTCTTAAACTGAAGAGGATAGATTCTGGTTGGATATAAGGGAGACATTTTTTAAGATGAGGCTGGTGACACACTGGAACAGATTGGCCCCAGAAATTGGGAACGATCCATCATTGGAAATGTTCAAGCTCAGGTTGGATGAGGC
>NW_009614711.1:0-19352 GCF_000690535.1 Cariama cristata | reverse complement strand
CGCCGCTTGTCAGGTTTTCCTCTTTGCAGGTGTCGGAATAGGCAGTAGTTTGGCTTTTCTTTCATAGCCTATAGATGTTACTGTTCCCCACACTGGAGGACTGGGGCTGTAAGTTGAAAAACCGCCGAACTGAATGGAAGTGTACGAGCTTAAAGGGCATCTTGAGAGACTTCAGACTAGCTGTAAGGTTTGAAGGTCTTAATACTCGAGTCATAGCGAGTATTTATAAAGAGAATAAACTCCTGTGAATGCTGTAAGCTCTGAAGCTGTGTTCTTCCATTGAGGAAGAAGTTTATCTATTAACAGGAATCCTTGAATTTTATTTATTCTTGGAGCTCATGTAGTGTTACATGTCTTGTGTGATTCCTTTTCACTTTATAGTCAAAACCTGAATTGCTTATTAGTTGTGTGCTTGCCAGGGGGTGGAGCTAAGCAGCGAATGTCTTCACTAATTCTAGTGAAATTTTTATGAACGGTTCTGTCCATGCTGACAGTCCAGACCCTTGCCCAAGGACATGTCTCTCTTGTATTGTGACTGTCAATGAGTTTTTACCAAGGCCTGTAGTGACAGGAGAAGGGGCAATGGTTTTAAACTGAAAGAGGGTAGATTTAGGTTGGACATAAGGAAGACATTTTTTATGGTGAGGGTGGTAAAACACTGGAACAAGTTGCCCTGAGAAGTTGTGTGTGCCCTGTCATTGGAAGTATTCAAGGTCAGGTTGGGCAGGGCTTTGAGCAACCTGATCTAGTGAAAGATGTCCCTGCATGTGGCAGGGAGGTTGGACTAGATGATCTTTTAAAGGTCCCTTCCAACCAAACCATTCCATGAATGAGTTTTCTTTGTGCTAGCTTGCTCAAAAATTATTTTCTTGTTCTTGCTTAGTACCTACTACTGTGGTCCTGCTTCCCTCTGAATAAATAAACCACAAATTTCTAAGCTTATTTTGTATCTTTTTTTTCAGTAGAGAAAATCATGGAAGGAAGAACATCATCTTCAAGTCATGTCAGTGTAAGTGTTCCTACAATTTGCAACAATTTACTTTGAAGCTGTGGGTATCCTAGGGTGTTCTTATGTATTTGCACAACCAAACTAATTCTCAGGTGGTCCAGCTTTTGCTTTGTTGGAGTTTTTTTAAACAGCTTATTCTGGTAGCAGTCAATAGTAATGTCGGCTGTTGAACATGTATTAATACCTGATAGGCATAACATTTGATTGCACATAAACAATGCATTTTCAAGGATATTTTCAGACCTAAGCTAACATGTAGAATATTAAGAGTAGTGCTCACGTAAGTAGAGCAGCTGCATAACTGCATAATATTTAGTTATCTGCAGAGGTGTGTTCAGAGACTATTTACGCTAGTGTTTATTTTTTCTACAATATCCCTATTAGTAGTAGTTTCTAGCAATGGAAGCACTGGTGAAAAGAAATCGTAGGCACAGCAACTGGTTTGATCAGGTAAGGTCTGGACTGTCTAACGTTTTAGAAATAAGCTGTTTCGTACACCTGGTTTATGCACTTTCTCTGACCGTTGTTCCTACAGGTGGGAACCTTCAGAAAAGCATGGCTGGTTTAGATGAGGAGCCTGCTAAGTGTGTATGCACGTGTGTGTGTTGAGTTAGTCACTCTCTATGAGGGAAAAGCTGAGGCAACTGTGTCTGTTGCGCTTACCATAGATCCAGACCTCTGTCGGTTACCTCTTGACTTTGTGATTGTTCTGTAAGTTAATTGTGGGCACTGCAAACCACCATCTTCTTAATGAGTCCAAGCATTGGGAAGATATTGTGTGGTGAGGTGGAAATTTTGCTGATGAATGTATCTTGTGCTTTTTATCCCTTTCTGTCTATCCGTCTGTCTCTCTGTTTTCTGAGTCTGACCTTACCTGTTCTATATGTTATCTGTTATGTTATTACAGGGGTTATCTGAACCTCTGTAGCTTTAAATGCATGTTAAAATTTTAGATAAGTATGTGTTCTTAGGAAGCTCATACCAGAAACCACTAGTCAGACAGGAGGTAGAGTTCTGAAGTAGGAAGTTTGTACCTGGCCATTAAGGTGCAGTTCAGAAGAACACATTCTGATTGATAAAACATGTTCATAGGCCACTTCTCCAAAAACAAACAAACAAAAACCCCAAAAAACAAAACCAAACAACCCCCCCTCCCCAAAACTCCAAACAATATAATTACAGACATTTTTGAATAAAAAAAGTCTATTTCAGTCCTTAAATGTTGATTGAAAGGGAAAGGAGGTAGTTGTATTACAAGTTGTTGCCTGTGCATAACATTTACATCCTTTATAATTTGAGGATTCTGTTATTAAAGACATATTTGTTATTACAGTATTTGACCAGCAAAGGCAGTTTGAAGTACTGTATAGAAACTCAGGTCTAATTGCTAAAAAACCAAGTCTTTGTTTCAAAGAATTGTAGAGAAGGAATAAGAGCACTCACAATGCAAACTGGAGGATTGAAGGATTACCTTATTATTGTACAGTATGCTTCAGTTGTGGTCTGTCTGAAGGACTACCTACAGAGCTAACGAATGCAGTTTCTGTGTTAATAATTAAGTTGTTAGTGTCTCTGTTCTAGAGTCCTTGCTTGTAATTTCATGTTACAAGGTAGGGCATCTGGTGGCTTGCGAATTAAATTCATAATACATTTGACAGTGGCCATCACATGGAGTAGCTTCAACTTTTTCCTGGCTGAGACAGACTCAGTTGTCTGAAAGATGCAAATGTTGCATTCCCTTTCTGAAACATTCTAATCTGGTCGTATTTTCAGTGTAAGGTTTTGCTTCTTGGGATACCTGGAGAAATGGCAAGGCTTGCACTTCTATTCTTTCAGTTGATATTATTTTAATTGATTTAATTGGTAGGAAATGTCACCCTCCTTCCTTGTCTTGATGAACCGGTAGGAGTTTAGTTTGACCATTTTTGTTTTGAATTTCAATGAATGAACGTTATTTCCTACTTTTTTTTCTGAATTGGCAAATTTCTACAAATTACTAACTACTTTATCTCTCAATAATTGCTTTCGAAATGCTGGTTCAACTTTTGCGAAGGTTGGCAATGAGAATAGCTGATACTATTTTGAGTGCATTACAGCGTATTGATGCTAAATTATTCTACCAAAATACTCATGCTATTCTAAGATATAATTGTTCTTCATCCTGAATATTTTTTTTGAGAGCGCAAACCTGGTGTGACATTCATCATGACATTCAGCTATTTTGTTTTCTCTTTATTGTTCTCTAAGCTGAGATGATTAAACTAGAGTGTAAACAAATCAGAGGGAACTAAGAAAACAGTACATGCCAGTAGATTGATTCTCACCTTTTGGGCACACGTTTGAAGTTGTTACAAAGTTAATGAAATAGGAAGAGTTTTTTTCAGACAGTTCATGTGTTACAACTAGCTCCTCATGTGGTATGACACATGATTTAGGATCAAGCATCAATGAGGAATGCATTTAAAATAGAGTCACAGGTCAGTGCTTTCCTTGCAACTTTCTTGTTTTGCCTGACCCTTAAGAAAACTTTGTACGTGGCAGTATGTCAGTTCATAGCACCAGTGGATAATTTAGTTTTATCGTGTGTGTAACATCATCTGTTTTCAGTTTTGTATACCACAGAAGAAAACAAACACCAAGTCAGAGGATGTCCAAGTTCAGTCCCCTTTGGCAAGGCTCCCAGGCTCCCACCATTGGGACTACCCTTTAAAAGAGGTAAAGAGAAGTTCTTTGGAGTGTAAAGTGCATAGGAGAATGTTATATGGGTTTTTGATTCTGTTTTGGAGGCTGGATTTTTTCAATACTGAGAGCTGCCTTGTGACCAATGTCTGACACAGGTTGTCTTGGAAAGAGACGAATGTGTAGGTCTGAAATCTGCCCGCAAGCATACAGTTACAGTAATGGAAGTCTTAATGCTGTATTGCCAGCCTAAATCATTAAAAAGCAGAGTTGATCTTCAGGTGTAGTTTGACATTATCTTGAAAATTGTGAATTTAAAGGCAAATACAATGTTTTTTTCTTTAGTTACGTGTCTCCTGATTACTGAACTTTTAGGTTATATTCAGTCACTTACCAAACTTTTTGTGTGATATGGAAATAGTTTTTACATTGAGTTTTTAATTGGTCATTATTTGTATCCAAGAGTTTAAACTTTAAGCGACAATTAAGTAGAGTACGACTTTTGGCAGAATTTTAGATGCTAATATAGAAATAACTGATTTTGGTATTAAGACCAAAAGACTGTAAGAGTACTTATATGACATTTATTATAAATTACTGTCTTGATCATCTCAGTCACATATAGAAGCAAATACTTGCTTCTATAAATCTGTTCCAAAATCAGTAAGCGTTTTTAAAATAACAAGTTTTGGAAACATTTTGCTACTCTTAACTCTCGGCTCCGCACTGAGAATTTGTTGCTGGTTTTAGTGCTTTCAGAATCATGGGACTGGACAAACAGGCTCCCCCACAGAGGAGTTTTGAAAACCTAGTGAGGGAAGTTAGGAATTTTTTTGACTTACAGTAATGATGATAATGTGACTCAGGTCTCTTGGTAAGCCTGGACATTTGAGCATGCTGCAATACAAATTCACTGTGTGGTTGTGTTCTATACTGTTAATACTTTAAGTGAGCAGAGCATCCATTTACACTCAGGTTTTGAAGTTGGAAGGAATGTCTCCTGGGGTTACAAGCAACAACAGCTTCTTAGGCAGAGCCAGGCAGCACTTGCATGGGACTCTTACTGTCTTTCTCTCTGCCTCTATAAAAGCAGTGATTAGGCTGGGTGAATTGAAAATTCTTCTTTTTTTCCTTGTTATTTCCTATATATTGTCTAATTTTCCATTTCTTATTTTTCCTACCTGTGTCTATATATTACAGACTTTTCCATGTGGTAGAGGGCTTCTTATGCTTTAAACACTGACTAGTCTTTATATTCTACTTTAAAAGAAAAAATTGCTCATGAGGTATTGTACTTAAAAGAAATATTACTGTTTAATCCATACTAAGGTCTGTCCTGGTTGTATTTAATGTTGCCAGAGTTTGCCCTGTGTTTGAGAAATTTTGTGCAGCTTTCAGTGATTTGGGCATATAGGTCTCTAACATGCTTGAAGACCAGCGCTATGAGGTGAACTAGATGGTAGTTGGAAGGCAGGAGGAGGGGAGAGCACCTTCAAGGCAATTTTTTGCTGCCAGATGTTTCCATCATGAGGATATTTTCCATTAGAGTTGACCCCTGTGGCGGAGAAAAGATTGATTTTTGAGATGCACCTTTCAGACTTCACTAAAGTATGTAGAATATACATGGGCATGAATTTTTCAGATGCTCTTTCACCCCATACTTAAACAGAAATGAAGATAAGTTTGCTTTCAGCTTGACTGGCATAATTTTCAAACATCTGTTTGTTATCTTTTACATTTAAAAAAGTGAGGAGAGATTAGGAGGAGGTAATGGCAGAGGGAGACTGGTTTCTGGAACTGCAGGAGTAACTATATGTTTTGGTGGGACTTCATTTATTTAATTTCAAGAAATGTGTTCATTCTGGTAAGGTAAGAGAATTTGTAAAAAATGAAGTCTTGCTGGTGTGAGTTTTGCCACCCGAGTACCAAAACTTCAAATTCCTTTTCCTTCTCAGAATTTTATATCATTTGATTAAATGCATGGAGATAAAGAAAGTAGAGGTTATCTTACATATTTGTGATTATGTAAAACAGACCTAATGTTTAAGTCCCTGTTTGGGATAGTACTTCTTTAAATAGGGAAGTGATTGAATTGTCTGGTATTGTCAAGTTTCTTTAGGAGAAAAAATGTTCCATTCAAGATCAGGTGGTACATGGGTGCTTTAAATCAAACAAATTCTTTCCCAAATTGTTGTATATGTTCTTTGTGGCTCTGCATTATTTGATCAGTTGCATTGTTTCAATGTCTGGAATAGTTCCTTTTTTCTAGTGTAATGTCCATTATGACATATTTATGTCTGTTGGAACCTGCCAATTTTGTTTGTTTTATTTCAGTGGAAATTAAGTGCAAACAACAGAGGGCCTTCCACAAAGGGAAAAAGGCAGAAGGACTGCAACAGACACGGCTCTAATGGTGAAGAATCAATTGGGTAAGAAGTCATCTCAAAACTTGTTCTTCTCTGTTTGTATATTCAGAGTTTCGTAGTCTTTCTTGAAGATGAGTATCTCTGGCCTCTAGCTAATTGTGTTATGCAGAGGTGATTTTCAAGCTTTTAGGTAGCCCACCTTCAGAGAATCATGTTTCAGTGATTTAATGGCAACCGTAACTTTTTCTTTGTTTTAACACAAGACTGTGACATCAGAATGGGAGTGCAACACTTACTAGAGGAATTACTGCTTGTTGACCTGCTTGGCATCCTGAAAGATGTTGATTACTCTCTAAGTGTAAATTAACATTCTAGCCCTAGATATTTAAGAAGTTTCCCAAATTCTCTTTTGCTCATTGCTTTCTGCTCTGTAGACCGCAGTCGTTAACCTGGCTTTATCAACTCTTAAAAACAACAAAAAAACCCGAAGCAATGTGATGATTAGTAGGGGAAGGCAATAAAAAACTAGAGGTTTTTCACCTCTGTTATAGTCGACACCTAAGTGAATAGGTAGGACTGCTGATGTGCCCCTTCTTTATGCTCTGTTGCCAAGAGCAAGTATCTTGATTTCTTTGAGACTGTGGCAAATTACTTAAAATTACCTTCTGTGAAGCTGTCAGCTAGATAATTCTTTATCCTAGAAATTTTTGAAGCTGTAAGTGCTGTAGTTGACAAATGGAAGTGAAAATGTAGAATTAGATCCATTAACAGCAGCTAGGAAGCATAATGACTTCATGATGAAATTAATTATGTTAATGAAGCAATGGTTATTCCACAAATCATTCAAGTCTAAACAAATAAGAGGATGAATTCTCTGCCCTGTTTTCTGACTGGAACTTAACTTGACCATAAGTGATTCCTTGTCAGGAGAGGCTGTTAGAAACAAAGTGCACAGGTAATGAAAATGCTTAATGATACCAGGTGATTTTGACACTGCTGAATTTGGTGGTTTTGTGACCTATGGATAGTCACTGTTTAACCTGGTCTTTATATTCAGAATACTTCAAACTGTTGTAGGGAAGAGCTGAACTTATAAAAGGTTCTGAATTTGTTTTTAATATCTCCTCAGAGGCATAGCTGGCAGTTTACATGTAGTTACCTCAAAATGCTTCTCTTGTTAACTTTAACTGACGGAGTGGCTCACAGGGTCAATCTAGCAGAATTTAAAAGCTATGTTAATTGCTGTTTCCTGAGTTTTAGTTAAGCTGTGAAATGGTTAATATCTGATGTCAATCTCTAAAGGTCTTTCAGTAAACTTTGAACTGACCTTTCAATGTTGAGGAGCTTTAAAAAAAGTTACCTTTGTATCTGTTAAATGTGTTAATTTTCTGTTACATATGTTAATTTTGATATGTGAGAGCCTTTCAGGTAGCGTTTGTAGATGTTCCATCATTTTTACCAAAATTCTTTCAGCACATTAGTGAGAAACGATTTAGACTATAAAGAAACAGTAAATACTCAGATACTAAACCTGTGCGGTTTTCACTTCCTCTAAAAAAAAAGATGTGTGTCTAGAGACTAGCTGGAGGTTCTCTGGAAAATAAACTTAATCTACTGTCTGCAGTAAAGCTTGTTCTAAGTATTCTGTGGGTACCCAGTGTTTCTCAGTAAGTCAAAATCAACACACTGACCTCATTGCATAATAAGCAGAAAGAGCACACAGATTCTAAAGAGGTGGTGTCTGTTGAGCAAAAGTCTGAGAACTAACAGAACTCAGAGGAAATAGTGAAGTGGCATGCTGAGAATCTTTCTAAAGCAGAAGTTTCTCTGTTCCTTCTTCCTGATGAGGAATTTTTCATTTGCATTGAAAAGCAGGAAATAAGTCTTAATGACAAACTCCTGTTAACTCATGACGTTTTAAAATAGTCGTCTTTATTGGTAGGAGCTAATCTCAAATGTCTAGGGAGGCATGTTTTAAGCTGAAGTGTTGCTTGAGCATTGTTATTACTACTTAATTTTAGTCAGAAAGGACAGAGTGGATGTTTTAACACAAACCCACCTTCACTTGTGTTTTTAACTGAAATTCTGGATTGCAAGATTTGGTAGTTGATTGCTTCTGTCAGTCCTGCTGTGGTGTGAGACTGGGGGCTGGAAGCAGCAACCACAGCTGCTCTTGCTTGAACACCTCTGCTCAGGGCCTTGTGAAGGCACAGTCAGGTGATTTGTCAGTGGTCCCAGACAGGGCTGTCAGAGCAGGTTAGTTCCCTAGTCCTTCTGGTGTGCTGGATGTCTCTTACACATTCCCGCTGTAGTGTCACAAAATAGATTAGGACTGTTGTGAAAGATGAATAGTTCAATTTATTAGTGTCATCGCAGAATGTTAGGTATGGTATTTATGTAATTGGTCAATTGATGTTTTGTATCCCACTTATGAAACTTTTTATTGTTGAGGAAGCGGGTAACACTACTTCAAGGGTAGCTGTCACCACCTGGAAACAGAACTTAGAAGCATCCACTTACTTCAACTATATTACTCCTTCGTTCTCCAAAGAGGGAAATAAGAACAAAACAAAAAAAGAAACAAAATAGAACACTGTTCTGAAATTCATTGTGGTCTGTCAGGTTTTCTTTAGGGGGAGGATGGGAGGAGTACTTAAATAAGATGTGTGTGATTCTTTCAGCTCTGTATTTTAAATGTTAATTGAAATACATATCACAGCTGAATCAAGTACTGACCCCGTAGCACTCAGGTTTTTGTGGCAATCGTTTACATACTGGTTCCCCTTGCCCTGACAAGTGCATCTTGGCAGTAATAACTTCCTGATCCAGCAAAGCAAGGAGGTTAGTAGGGATGTTCCTGTTTGCTGTTACAGCATCAAATTCTAATCAGTTGATGAAAGGTCAGGGCCTTGAAGCAGTAGGAGGACAGACAGAGGCTTTCTTCTCAGCAGGGTGTAGTCAGTGAATGTGGCAATCGGTTTCCCATTAATGATGGTGCATCATGTTATTCCTTTGGGCTCTGAAAGGCCAAGGTCCTCCTGAGTTGTGCATGTGCTGCAGAAGCTCGGATAGCTGAATACGCGTCAAGTCTATCAGTGGCTTTATCCTGTAAGCCCAGGACAGATGTTCAGCTTTTATGGGACCTGATAGGGTGACCCTCGCATGATATGTGGCATTCCACTGTCAAAATATTTATTTCCCAAAACTTGAGTTTACTAGTAGAAGAATGTAGGCATGAAGATGGTGGTGTAGGCAATTAATAATTTACTCTAAAAGGAGTCTGTAGCCTCCAGGTCTCATTTTGATCACTTTCTAATACAAATTTGAATTCATTAGAGCCAGTGGTTAGAACACTGGTGTGTACACAAATAGGATAATTGAGAAAGGAACTGGATCTAGCAGCTCTGATTATTGGGTGAAGTAGCGGTCAAACACTTTCCCCAAAGGGGTACAAACAATTGATATCTTTTGGTCCTGCACTTTGTAAGATAGGGTAATCCTTTTTTTGCCTGTGAAAAGTGATGAGACTTATGAAGAGCAGCTAATTGCATTTTTCATAATATTTTTCTGCTTGTTCCATCCTTACATGCATAAGTATGTTTTCATTACCTTTGCTTATGTATTTTTTTCTGTTTTGTGGAGGTAGACAAGAAGGGGTAGGATAGGTGCTCGTTTTCAAAACAAATATAATCACCTTTGATTTTCCTTCACCAAGACGCCTCCAGTCTTACTGTTGTGCAGGTTACTCGCTGGGTCTGCTGGTGGTACTTGCTTTTAATGTATACTTTGCTTGCTTTTTTTTGTTTACTTGACATTAATTTTTTTTATCTTTCGAAATGTCTTTTGCATGACTTGCGCACTTTATTCTGTGGACAATTTAACAGGTAATTTAGGGTTTGGTGCCCCAGCCATTGTTTACAGATGTACAGGCTGGCTTAAGTGTAGATGTTTTTCCTGAATCTATTTTATGCCTAGTCTTAATGACATGATTTTTCAAGAAATGCTGCCAGATGCCATTCCTCCTTTAGAAAGGGAAGCCATTGAAAGCTTTGATGCCACTGTACAACTCGGAAGATCAGGTCATAACCAGCTATCCTGTCAAGGTCTTCAGTCAAAAACTGGTGCCTGATAAGAAGTGATGCCTTAGCCTGCCACTGATGTCTTTAAAAATAGCCAAATGTCTACTGTTTTCTTTCTTGTTTTGTTGAAGGTTCCTCTCCTTTGCACAGGTTTCCAGTGCAAAGCTAGTTGCACAGATATGTGTGTGCTTTACATTGTAAGATCATTTTTGCGAAGATACTTGCTTAAAATGTATAAATCCCACTTAAATCAAGGGAATGGGAAACATGACAGATTCCGTACCTAATAACAATCAGTAAACCAAATTACAGAGGGCCCTGGAGCCTGTCAAGGGCTAGCCTGATGTGAATGTGAGCAAAGAATGTCAGACCTGAGTTTGCACGGTGGCCAACAAACTATAGGTAATGAAATCCAGTTTCACTGGAAATTCTGCTTCCAACTCCTTTACCTCCTGCTGTGGACTTTCTCTGTCATGATGGTGTTGTTAAAGACCATAAAGGTTGGAATCTTTTCTGTGTTGTTTACAAGGCCTGATCATACAAATAAATTAAAGACTCTGACCATGTATGTTCCCACTGGACTTGCAAATTCAGGCTAAATTTAGTAAAATTGCATTATGATATCTTACGTTTCACAAATAGAAAAAAAAGATCTGGCATCTCTACAAGGTAGAATAATGAAAACTGAAAGAATTTAGATCTGGGAAATAGACTGTTAGACTTGGCATGATTCTAGTCAGGAGAACCAAAGAGTTCTGTAGAGAATAATGCATTTATGTTGTCTCATGGTGCTCTACACTAATGATTTAAAATTTTTTTTTAGGGAGAAACTATTTCCAATTCACATCTTTGTATTGCTAGGGTCCATTTCTGCAACTGTTTTGTATTTGGAGGAAAAATGCCATTTAGATACTTCAAAGTTTGATTTGTAATGTCAAGTCCTATTAGAGGAAGAGGGGAAATACTTGGCTTAGTCTTTCATTGCTTCATCTCTTCTGGCACACCAGATGAAATGTCTTTCCACTACAGTCCTTTAGTAATGGACCTATGAAGTAATTTAGGTCTTCCTTATCTTTAAGAAGGAAATTAAAGCAGAAGAGTAAATGTCTAGTTTCATAAGATGAATTTGCATGAGTTGCTTGATGACTTTTGCCTCGAAATTGCCTTTCACTGCTTTAGTAATTGTAAGTTTTCTTAACAATCTAACAGGTTCTTGTGGAGCTGAATTTTGAATTTTTATCACGTTTCTTAAATGTCTGTAATCTTTATTTCCTTAGATTTGCTTATATTCCTTATTTCTAAATACTTTACGGTTGGACAAACAACAAATGTATGCTCTTCTGGTGTATTAAACCATGGTTAATGTATCAACTCTGAACATTTGAGAAGCCCAGAAAAAAGCTGGAACTTCTGATTTAGTGGGAACTTCTGTAGCAAATAAGTCTGTTACTTCCTATGCTAAATTGAGAACATTTTGCAGGCTTTGTATATGCTCACTGGGCTGCTACGGTTGGGCTCCACCATGTGAGACATTAGTGTTACTTGACTGTCCCTCATGACCTGTATTTACTTTCTAAGCTTTTCAGGAGTTAAAGCATATCTTTAAGTGAAACTCCAGTCTCTGGATCCTTGGAGTGTAGAACAAACCTTTTTTATGTCTACAGTATTTGAAGCACATGCTCAGATTCTGTAATAGGTTCTTAAAAACAACAGTTTTTTGCATTAGTAGTCATAGCATATATACGTGTCTAGGTAAAAGAATAAATGTGTACCTGCCTTATCCTGATTCTGCCGAAAACGTTGTGGAGCATTTCTGTGGTTTAGGTCAGTCTTCTAATGAGACTGTCTTTGTACATGTGACTTCTCACTGCTTTCATAGAGTCAAGCTGTCACTTCAGAAACCCTGGACTGTGCTTCCAACAGCTAATTAGGACCAATCTGTTACATAACACTTTTTCCTCTGCCTAGATTCTTGTCATCAGAGTATGTTAATTTAGGGTTGGAGTTTTTTTTAATCCCTCAGCTGCTTTTTTTTTTTTTTTGAGATAAAGCTTTAGCTCTTTACCACTTAGTTTTCCTTTGAGAAATTTCTAAGAGAAGCCTAAAGTGGAGGAAACTGCCTTCACTACAGCTTGAGTTACTTAGCTTTGAATGGGAAACATTTGGGTTTATTGTCCATTGTCTAGATAGTGGTCTCCAAAGCGTAGTGTGTGCACGACAATCCACTTGGGCGTAGGAAGGAAATATTTTTTGTAGAATTAATAAATAAAATGTTTCATCTTTATTGCATCCTTTTAAAAATTTCTATTTGTGTGTTTTATAATGTACATAATACTAATACATTAGTACATCTATGTAACTTAAACATTTTTTTAGGATCGAGCATATCTGTTCTTCAGCAGTTTTCATGCCATACCTATGTATGTTTCCCACTAGGTACCATGTAACCATGCTGTTGAGCTGAATGCAGCATGTCAGTGGGACAACTACAATTTCCTCAAAGTTGCTTGCACAGTTGTCAGCCCACTGAGGAACAGCAGCCATTTGCTTAAGAGATGTCACTGTAGCATGCATGTAACAGCTATGTGAGTAGTAAAAGGTTTTCTGTAACTATGAAGGAAGGATTCTTGCTCTGCAAAATGAAGAGTTTAGTTTGTTATGCAAGACATGCGCTATAAAAAGCAATTCTTGCCTCAGTAATCTTAAAACCAACAAATGAGCCTAAATTTCAGTGTCCTCTTAGGACCAACCCTGGGAAAACTAGTCATGTTCTCATCTGTTTGAAAATAAAGTCAATCCTGACAAATCATCTATGATGTATAATGCTTGTCAGCTTATAAGGAAACTGTGCAAATTACTGGGCATGCTGCAGAATTAATTTTTTATGTGAAGACTTCAGTACCAATCTGGCAGAATCAGCAAAGTGTAGATACTTGGTTAAAGAACTTCAATAGGGAGTTTTTACAAACTTTGTAATTCATACTTCTATGTCATTTCTTTAGTGAAATTGAATATAAATCAGTTGGAGTTTCAAAACTGAGAGATTGTACTGGTGTCTTGATATTTTTTTTTTTATTTCCCCCCAGCAAGATCATAATCTAATTTGTGGTATGGGAACCAAGAATATTCATAGTTCTAAAATAAGATGCCACAATGTGAGCGTATGCTTTCAGAAAAGTTTGTAAGGCCATATTGACACTACTTCCAACTTTTTGCAATTAAAAAGATGCACCAAAACTTCCATGCTTCTGCACTGAAAGTTTACCCCTTCAGAATCACATATGCCTGTGTTAGTCATTGATGCCAGAAGAAGAAACCATAAAAGGCTGTCCTGATCAAGAGATGGGTTTGTGATTCCTCTTCTCCAAAGAGACCCGCTTTGTAATTGTCAGGGAAATGAACTTAATTTTGCTGAAGATACAAGGTATGATGCAGAGACTGTAAACTCATAGAAAAGCTTTGTTGAATTCATGTGACTTAAGAAGCTCTCGGCACCCTATTATTAATTTATTATTATATGTATGGCAGGCAACCCAAAGTTATCTTGACGAATGTCCTGAGGACGAAAATAGGAAGAAAATACACACAGGTGCAACCTAAAACTGGTGCTAATTTTTCTGATGCTGGCAAACTGCAGTCAGATCAACCACCCTCATCATCTGCTGCCAGCCTAAAGATATGGCAGATTTTAAACCCTACTCTCCAAAGCCTTTTTCTGTCTAAAAGGTACGTTGTCTTCGCCTTGTGTCACTAAACAAAATAATTTTCCTTGCAGTTGTTTTTTCATGAGAAAGTATTCTTTGTTGTACCACAGCTGTCTTGTTCATGAGCTATATTCTCATTTTCATGTCATCTGACTTGATTGAATTCCCTTGTACCTGATTCCTTTTGATAACCATTGAGAGAGATGGTGCCAGGCACGCTTTAGTGGGTTGTCTGATCAGATAGTTTCTGGATAGACCGGTACTGACAAGACCAATTAATTCTGATTCAGCCGTTGAACTCTCAAAATGTCTGAGGTTGGTTGTTTTTTTTCTTGTGAAAAGAACACGCTTGCATTTAAGTGCCCTCTTTTCTCAGAGAAAGTATCAAGGTGTATTTTCACTGTTACCGTTTCAGACTACTCATGAAAATAGGACAACTTGCATAAAAGGTCAGAAGAAAAGCATATCAAGTCCAGTATCTTCCTCCCTCCAAAGCAGTGGTCAATCGCAGATAGCCAGGGAAAAGTATGGCTAGAGTGAATGCTTTCTTCACTGGGTTTTCTCTCTCAGCTTCTGATGGTAAACACTTTAGGGACCTCCTTTATTGGAGGTTACATCCAGACTACGGTGTTCTTCTCTATTAGACTTTTCCTTTCAATCATACCCTAATTGCATATTACCTCTGTGCCTCTGCAACACCTTGTCTGTAAGTAGTCTCCTCATTAAAAGTAAATTTACAGCTCAGTGCAAGAGGAGATGTGAGTGCTCACCAGACATGACACAGTCTGTGCTGGCATGTGGTTTGTGGATGAATGCAGACAACAGGAGAATTACGCAGTCGATACTCAAAAGACAATGTTGTTCATAACAGATTTAAAAAATGCCATGACATTACATCCTAATCCAATATAAATTGCAGTGGTAGAATTTAAATCCGAGTTTGAGAAACTAAGTGGGTAAATCAAGGGCTACACCGCAACCTGGCTGCAGTGGCATTGTATGAAATAAGTTGTGCCGCTCTTACATATGTGCACTTAAGTGGGCCATTGCATCTTCATATTTCTGGTTAGCTTATTTTTGATGCTTCTCTCTTCTAACACTTGGGGATGTTTTTCTGAGCCTTGCTATTGCTATTATGTAGAATCCTACCTGAAGTTCAGGAGGGGAACAGAATCTAATGCTACTTTTTTGTGTATGTGCTGTCTTTCTACCCGTTGACTAAGTGCTTGAGAAAATTCAGTCTATTTTACTGGAGGCTTCTTGTTCACAGGAAAATCAGGATTGTTTGCTCCATAGTTCTGAGAAATGTATACAGATATTGCATGAAAGCTATTTAGAAATAAACATTTACCAGTTTTTAAATGCTACTTAGGTGATGTGTTAGAGGCAATGCAGTGTAAACTGTATCTGGCTAAGGTGAAGTTATATGGGTAGCATTTCTTACCCTGATCTCTTGTTGCTTTTTTGTGTTTATTTGCTTATCTTGGATTTTAAGTTCCTTAGTGGGATTTTGTTTTGTCTCTAAAGGACTGCAGGTAATGATGTTTGATTATCAAGCCTCTAAGATACATGAATTTAACAAGAAGTTTCTTTCTCTAGATTTCAGTGCAGTATTTATGATTTACTGTTATATATATGGCAGGCAACCCAAAGTTATCTTGACGAATGTCCTGAGGACGAAAATTGGAAGAAAATACATAGACAGCCACGTAATAATTGATGCAAATTTATCTGCTGCTGACAAATTACAATCGGGCCAACTACCCTCATCATCTGTTGCCAGCCTACAGACATGTCAAATATTAAGTTCTCCTCATGAAAGTTCTTTTCTGTCTGAAAGGTATGTTACTCACTGCTGATTTTGCCAGTCTTCCTGAAATGACATAACTTTGCAATGGAAAAGAATTTCCCTGAAACAATTTTTGTTATACTCATGCCTTGAAGCAGGAGATTAGTTTCCTGAGTGCACATTCACATGCTGCTCCAGTGAGCCGTTCTAACGTTGCATTTATTCTGATTTGCTGTACCTGATGTTAATAGGCTACTTTTCTTTCATAGAAGGAATTTTGATTTGCAATAGATCAGTGTTTTGATTTGTGAAGATGGCCAAGTAATTCAAACACATTTAAGTTGGTTTTGTGTTCAGAACCAAAATCTTGCTTTCCTCTTGGTGTTAATGTGTTGTAGCATGATTTCGAGTAACTTCTTTTTCAAAATTTCTCCATATTATTCTCTGTGGTAGTTCATTTCTTTTCACATTAATCCACCAGTGGTCTCAGTCCCAACAGAGTGCTGTTGTTTAAGGGCTATGTGTGTGTCCTGTCATTGCTTAATATCTACTTTTCCTCTTTTTTTCCTATGTTTAAGTTGACTGAGTATCACAGTAATGCTTAACATATAAAACTAGCAGAAATCAGATACTAGAATTATATAACATTTGTTTTGGTCTAAGATGGCAGTTGAGTTCAGGGTAAGCTGTTTCCTCTTGTCTTTTATGACCGCCTCTTTGCTCAACAGCAAGTATCCACAGGAGCAAATAGCAAGAAATATTGGGGAAGAAAATAGCAAGAGAAGAATGATTTGTGAGGGCAGAAATAATGAACAGTTCCCAGGTTAAAGAAATCTTAAAAATTCTTGAGAAAAGTCAGTCATATTCCTCATTCTGATACATGAAGATCTTTAGAATGAGAACCTAAATTAGTAAGAATTCCTTTCTCTTTTTCTGTTGAGATCCCCATTGCTGCTGAAATTAATCTGACAAAGCTGCAATTTCAATGAGATATTTAGAACAGTTTTTTAGACTGTCTCATTTTAGAAGTATTACATTTGTTGCTAATAAATAGTTTTGCATAAATTTAGGCTGACTGAAGTGTGGGGAGTTTAGATTGTTGAGGGTATTTTTGTTTTACTGCAAGACCTTTAAGATTTATTTTTAGTATCTGCTTTTCCCACTTGGTATTGTTTTGGATGATGGGAGGTAGCGGGTTCATAGAGAAAGAAACACGAACTCTTGTATGTAACTCTTGACTTGCTGAGGTGATCAGCTCCAGTGCAGGCACGGAAGGCGCCGTTTCAAAGGAGGGACATCCTGGTAGCTGAGTGGAGAGACTTGTACACATAACCCAGCAACTGGGCACTGTGACCATCTGCAGAGGTCAAGGGCACTCATCCTGCCTGACCCTCAAGATAGAATGGTGGGCCCTCATCTGAGAGCAAAGGCTGCAGCTCCGGCTGGGAGGTCTGTGCCATCTACCCCGGCGGTGGCCAGTGCCTCCACCCAGATGGAGCTGCTGAAGGAAGAGACTGCAGTGCAGACCTCAGACTGCAGAAAGTGCCTGGACCTTTCTCCTGGGGCAGGGACAGGCAGCAGACCTGCCCTCAAAAGGCGTGCCAAGGTAGAGGAGCTCCTGCAGGGGGTGGTGAGAAGGCTGCATAACATCGGGGAGGCTGAGAAGGAGCTGGATGACTGATTCCAAGCACAATCTGCATTGGACCCACAGCTGATGGCCAGACAGCTAAAAAATCCTGCACTGGCACATACAGAAGAGAGGGGGGCCAATAATGCAGAAGAATGGAAGCTTGCAGTGGCAAGGACCTGCAGGGGGAAGAGACTTCCCCTGAAGACTGGGGTGCCCTTGCAGAACCGCTTCACTACTCTGCAGACTGAAGAGGGAAGACCCGTCACATCAGGAGAGACACTGGAGCCGAGTAGGGCAGCCTGATCTGCTGCATGTATAACAACCAGCGCAAATAAGAACAAGCGACAGGTGACAGTAGTAGGCGACTTGCTCCTGAGAGGTACAGAAGTACCCATGTGCTGACCTGACATGCTCTCTAGAGAGGTGTGTTGCTTACATGGGGCTTGTATTGGGGATGTCACCAAGACTACCAAGCCTTGTACAGTCCACTCGCTATTATCCACTGCTGTTGTTTCACGTGGGCACCAGTGATCGAGCCAGGAGCAGTCTGAGGAGTATTAGGAAGGATTACGGAGCCCTGGGAGTGGCAGTAAGGGACTCTGGAGCACAGGTAACTTTTTCATCAGTTCTCCCAGTCAAAGGGAAGGGGGTTGAAAGGGCCAACTGAATCTGGCAAATCAACATATGGTTACAGGACTGGTGCCACAGCCAGGCGTTCAGCTACTTAGACCATGAGACTTGCTTTGAGAAACCTGGTCTGCTGGGAGCTGATGGGGTCCATCTGTCAGAGAAGGGGAGGAGCATCTTCAGTCATAGGCTTGCCAAACTGGTGAAGAGGGCTTTAAACTAAAATTGCCGTGGGAGGGGAACCTCAATGCATCCCACTCCTACTAGTTTGATGCCAGTGCCAGCAATAGATGCCTAGAGCCTGGAGAGGGATCACAGGTCAGCAGCAGAGCAGCTGAAGAGCAGCACAAAGGAATCCCAGCCACTCCAGCCAGTAAGTCAGCTTCATCGGGGACCCAACTGAAATGCAAATGCTTGTAGCATGGGGAATAAACAACAGGAGTTAGAGATGTGTGCATGCCCGCAGGGTTATGATCTTATTGGCATCACAGAGACTTGGTGGGATGACTCCTACAACTGGAGTGTTGGAATGGAAGGATACAGGCTCTTTCGGAAGGACAGGATGGGGAGACGAGGAGGGGGTGTCGCTCTGTCAATGACCAGCTGAAGTGCATGGAGCTCTGTCTTGGGGTGGATGAGGAGATGATAGAGAGATTATGGATCAGGATTAAAGGGAGGGCAGGGACAGGTGATGTTATAGTGGGTGTCTGTTACAGGCCACCTGACCAGTAGGACTGAGCGGATGAAGCCCTCTATAGGCAGATATGAGCATCCTCACGTTCACAAGCCCTGGTCCTCCAGCCACCCCAATATCTGTTGGAGGGACAACACAGCAGGGCATAAGCAATCCAGGAGGTTCCTGGAATGTGTTGATGATAACTTCCTTCTCCAAGGGATAGAGGAGCTAACAAGGAGAGGTGCTATGCTGGACCTTGTTCTCACCAACAAGGAGGGCCTGGTGGGGAACGTGAAGCTCAAGGGCAACCTTGGCTGCAGTGACCATGAAATGGTAAGAGTTCAAGATCCTTGGGGTAGCAAGAAGGGTTCACAGCAAGCTCACTGCCCTGGACTTCAAGAGAGCAGACTTTGGCCTCTTCGGGGAGCTGCTTGGTAAAGTACCATGGTATAAAGCCCTGGAAGGAAGAGGGGCCCAAGAAAGCTGGTTAATACTCAAGGATCACCTCCTCCAAGCTCAGGAGTGATGCATCCCAACAATGAGGAAGTTGGGCAAAAACACCAGGAGGCCTGCGTGGATGAGCAAGGAGCTCCTGGACAAACTCAAACACAAACAGGAAGCCTACAGAGGGTGGAAGCAAGGACAGGTAGCCTGAGAGGAATACAGAGAAATTGTCCGAGCGGCCAGGGATCAGGTTAGGAAAGCTGAAGCCCTGGTAGGATTAAATCTGACCAGGGATGTCCAGGGCAACAAGAAAAGCTTCCGTAGGTACGTTGGTGATAAAAGGAAGACT
>NW_009614710.1:59583-61578 GCF_000690535.1 Cariama cristata | reverse complement strand
ACCGGATTCAGGAATGCACGGATCGGGGTCGGAGGCAGGAGAGGGAGCAGGGTCCCACAGGGATGCCAGCCATGAAAGAAGAGAGCGAGACCCTGGTGATCCCTTAGCTTTATACTGAGGATGACGTGGATGGGATGGAATACCTCGCTGGTCAGTTTTTGGTCACCTGTCCCATCCACACTCTTCCGCAGGTGCGACCCTTTTACGAGTTTTTACTCTCTTAACAAAAGAGGGCCAGCAGTGGCCTTGGTTCTCATGGGGATAAGTATAAACGTGGGCCATTCTGCATACCAATCCTACTGATACTTCGGTAGCAGCTATAAACATCGAGCGTTATCAGGCCTGAAGCGCAGACAGTGTCTGAAAAACATGTAGCTGTACTGTCAGAAAGTGCAGTTACTTAGAAGAAAATTAACTGAAAGAAAAAGAACCTCCTGAAAGGAGAAACAGTCCTGTTTTAGCCAAACCAGGACAGAAGAGAAGCGGGCAGGAGTTGAACAAATAGAACGGAAAACTCCGTAATCCTCAAGACAAGAGAACAGACGGAATTCTGCCTAGAGCAGCCAGGAGGAAGCCCATATTTTTGTGTGTGAATTTAAGGTTTGGTATGAGGGTGGGTTCCCTCCCTAAAGCTAAAAAATGAAAAACTTTACTGGAAACAGTGGGAGTTTAAAAATACTGTATAATTTTGAAGACAGGATTGTCTCTCTTGGAGGGAGGGATGTGATACAAGAATTTCACATCCTGGTTTTGGTATTATGAAAATGAAAAGATTTAGGCAGAGAAAGAAGTGAGTTGTTCTTGAGAGATCTGTGGCCAGGATTGGACTAGGAACCATTGATTGTATTAACAACTAAGAGGCAGTAGACAAGTGGGAATAGGAAAAAAAACCAACAAGATGTACCATAACATACTGGAGTGGAGAAAGATGTACCATAACATACTGGAGTGGAGATTGTGTCCTTGCAGTATAAAGAAACTTTATTTAACAATGCAGGGTTCTCTTCTTATGGCCAACAGCTTTAATATAACTACTCTAACGAGTCAAAGGAGGTAATTTGCTTGGGGGACAGCTGGCTGTTATTTATAGCACAAATTGGTGAGTCTGCAAGTGTCTCCTATACCCTCACCCTCCTTTTTGGAAGCTCATAGCAGGTGTGTTTTTCAGGCCATATCCTCTCCTGCTAATGCAGTTTTGGTTGGCCCAGGTCACCTGAGATGAATAATGCCCTTTTGAAAATACCAGAGCTTAAACACTGCTTATTTGAATAATTGCAGAAATAATTGCCAGAGGACTTTGAAGGCTGAAACCTTGTCCATCTGGGTTAAAAGGTGATGGCCTATGTGCTTCTGAGAATTTTGACCATCTATGTTGGCATTTGTGTTAGCTTCATAATTAATGCCCTCCTTTTCTGTGTTACAGATGAAGAAGGGATACCGTGCAGGATTTTGGTAATTTTAGGTGTATTTTCTCCTGTCTGTGCAGGGACCGGGATGTTCTGAGGCAGGTGTAAACTTTTGAAGGAGATTGCCTAATGATGTTTTATATTCCTCTGTTTACAAGACTGTGCTGCTAAAGCATAGCAGTGAAGCTATGAAACAAGTGAAAGGAAAAACATGCTACTCTCCACATAAGTGCTGGTGAAATGTCTAAATTAAGAAAATAAAATGTGTAATTTTCAGAGTTATGCTTATCATAATATGTTCTAAGGCTAGATGTGAAAGCAACTTATCTCTGGCCTCCTGCCTCAGAAGATTGTAGAACTGTCCTCAATGCTTTTTTTAATCAAGCTCAGTAGTTTCTGCTTAAAGTTTTGAAGTAATATTCACTCTTGAATTAAAGATTTCAAGGGATGCCTCTAGAAATGTTGTTTCTGTGACTAATTGTGCTGGTTTTGGCTGGGGTAGAGTTAATTTTCTTCACAGTAGCTGGTATGGGGCTGTGTTTGGGATTTGTGCTGAAAACAGTGTTGATAACCCAGGGGTGTTTTAGTT
>NW_009614710.1:39618-59553 GCF_000690535.1 Cariama cristata | reverse complement strand
CCAGAGCCAAGGCCTTTTCTGCCTCTGCCCCCATCCCAGCAGCGAGGAGGCTGGGGGGGCACAGCTGGGACAGTTGACCCTGATGACCCAAGGGATATCCCATACCATCCCATATGATGTCATGCTCAGCATATACAGCTGGAGGAAGAAGGAGGAAGGTGGGGAGTGATGGTGTTTGTCTTCCTAAGTAACTGTTAGCGTGCGATGGAGCTCTGCTTTCCTGGAGATGGCTGAACACCGGCCTGCCTGTGGGAAGTGGGGAATGAATTCCTTGCTTTGCTTTGCTTTGCTTTGCTTGTGCACATGGCTTTTGCTTTACCTATGAAGCTATCTTTATCTCAGCCTGCGAGTTTTCTGGCTTTTCTAGTTTTCTCCCTGATCCCACCAGGGGGGAGTGAATGAGCAGCTGGGTGGGGCTGAGTTGCTGGCTGAGGTTAAACCATGACACCAAGTTATCTGATGGATAATATTTTGCACTGTGATTCATGTTAATTCAATCTATGTTCGTCTGCCAGCTCTGATAATGTCTTTCACTGCTCTTCTGTGAGACCAAAGGACGCTTCACTAAGAAAAAATATCTCACCATGTAAGTATGTCTCAGTTACTGAGGGGCAGATTCTTATCTTTGTGTAGTTGCAAAATCTATTCATGTAGACAAAGAAATGATCTTTGTAAAAAATAAATCAAGAAAGAAAAAGTTGCTATGTATAATTTAAATTTAAAAAAAACTTTATTAACTGGTATTTAGTAGTTTTAAAGAATATTATGAACAGCATATTATAATCTAATGAACATGTGACTAGCAAACATTTGAAGTTTGGATAGCAGTAATAATGCCACTCTCTGAAGGACAGGGTTACATTTGCATGTGAGCAAAGTCTGGCATTTTCTAATATTTAAATAGTGAAAGTGTTCAAGCATGATTACCTCATTATTTTAAAGTATTGTTGAAGTATTAGTGGAGCACTAATACTAGGGGACATTATATTTACCTTTTTAGTTAAAAAAAAACCCCAACAGATATTTTATTTCATTCTTTTCCAGGAGTAGAGGGAAGACAAGGTTTTCTCCTACAAAAATTATAATTCTAATAAATATACAGTATCCAACCCATTTTTTTAATTAAGATTTTATTTTATTTCATTAAGTTATTGAAAGACTACTTATTTTTGTGTGCCATGTTAGCTTTCTTTCACTTCTGTTTGAGGAACACCAGTATTCATTTCAATTTAAATTCTTATAAAACCAATGAAGAATCTTCTGAAAGAGAAAAGTGGAAAAACTTTTTTTTTTGGTTTGGCATCAACACTCTGCACAAGTTATATTTTTATGTTGTAGAAGGAGCAAATCAGTGTTTTCACCAACATTACAGTAGAATGCCTCTCCACTGTTTATATGTGAGAGAATATTTATGTAAATGTTAATGTTATCTCTTTATTACTATGTTATTACTATGTGAATAAAACCAGGTATTTTTAGCAACTGCTGATTATTCAAACGGTTTTATCAAAATCTGGTAGAGAAACCTGTTCTCTCCCTCTTTTTTTAAAAAAAAAACAAAACAGTTTTTATCATCTGACTGAGGTTCGCAAACATTTGGGCTTTTCTGCAAAGTAGTTCAGAAAATTAAAATAGACCCTCTTAAAGAAAACTCCCTGTAGTATTTTGGCCATGTGGCCACTCCACGCTGTCAAAAGCCTTTTTATAATTTAAAAGGCTTGTGTACTTCCAGGAGAACAGAAATACAGAAGAAGAGACAGTCAGCAGTTCCTTCATTGTTCAATCCGATGTGGTTTGGGTTATGGGTTATCAAGTTTGTGTATTTAAACGGCTTCAATGCCATCGATCAGGAGAAGCAAGGTCTATGTAGCATGTGTTTCTGGGATAGTTATTGATAACTACAGCTAGAAATACTCTCAGGTGTTGAGAATATCATTATAAAATGTGCAGAGTGCCTTGGAATTAGGATGATGTCATAGTAGTCCAAAATGAACCCAAAACTGGTTGTTCACAGAATCCCAGACTGGTTGGGGCTGGAAGGGCCCTCTGGAGACCACCCAGTCCAACCCCCTGCCAAAGCAGGGGCACCTACAGCAGTTGCACAGGATCGTGTCCAGGTGGGTTTTGAACATCTCCTGAGAAGGAGACTCCACAACCTCTCTGGGCAGCCTGTGCCAGGGCTCGGCCACCCTCACAGTACAGAAGTTCTTCCTCATGTTCAGGTGGAACTTCCCGAGTTTCAGTTTGTGCCCGTTGCCCCTTAACCTGTCACTGGGCACCACTGAAAAGTCTGGCCTTGTTTTGTTATTTACAAAGTTTGTGTCTTATCCGGAGAAAGCAGCTAATCTGAAAGCTCTAGTTGCATATCACGAGCTATTAGGATTTCAGAATTTCAAGCAACTCTGCATGAACCCAGCAATCTTTTTGCCAGAGATAACTGCACATGATATTTTTAAAACTTTCCCTCTAATTAGTTTATAATTCCAACTATAGCACTCAGATAAGTGCAGCATTAGTATTTTACAGATGACAGAAAACCAAAATCCAAACAAAATTTGTAAAGACATTTCTTAGCCCCACCATTTAAGCAACCATCCTTAGGATTTGTTGAGCGAGTCATTTTGAAAAACAATAAACCTAATTTTCTAATAGAAGATTAGGAAACTGTTCACAAAATGAAAGGCAGGGACACATGCAAAACAGCATAGCTATAAAATTTCTTGTTCAATTTGTCTGCTGATGACTGGAGTAAGTTTCTTCTGTGGAATGTGATATGAAATGTGAACCTTTGGCTGTTAGCTTTTTTTTTTTTCTGAAGTTGTGGGAAGTACAGTCTTGAAAAGTGGTCACCGACTTGTTATATTTATTATGTTCTTTTAATTTACTTAGCCTGCACTGAGATAACTCACAAAGGCTGCTTACTTTCTACCTCTTGACGAATGTCTGAGATTTCTCTCCAAAGATGAATGTACGAATCTTGCTTCGAAAGGAAGGTATATCATAGTGTGTGGAATACACAGCATAATCTTATTTTGATTGAGTTAGATGATTTGTTAAGATGATTTGGTGTAGTTAGGTGGTGTTGATAAAAACGAACGAATCATTCTGTTAAATAACTGTAGCATGGGTATATGATAATGCTCTTCATACAAAAGAAAAGCTGTCTGTAGCATTTCTGAACATGCAAAGAAGGACAGAAATATTTGGAATGAAGGTTTTTCTACCATGAGATTGTAAGTCTACTATGAGATTGTGAGTCTAAGTGGGTAGATAGGTCTGCTAAAATTTACATCATCACTGGCATAGAGTTGTGACTGATGTTACCTGAAAGCACCTTGCTTAAAGTCCTCAGATATTAATTAAGGGTGATGTTTCACGTGGTAGTTGGAGCTCATCAAATAGCTTGCAGCTATCAAGAGGGGCAGTCCTGCTTGCCCTTCCCCTACTCCCATGTGTGTTTCTGTTCCCTTGGCTCTTGGGGTGTCTTTCGGTGAGCTGGATGCTTGCTGGGACAGCAGAAAACCATTGTTGCTGTACTGTTTGTTTTGCTTTCTGCTCCTGAGCAAGTTGCACTGATCCACCAAAGGGCCAGATGGATGCTGTAGGGGATGGAGGGTACAGGTAGGTGCAGGGCGTGGGTGGGAAGGAGTGGAGCTCCCTTTTCGAGGCAGCAAGCTCTTAGACTGGCTGAGGTGTCTCATGAAGTCTCAACCTGAGTGGGGCAGAGGAAGAACACCCCTTTCTGCCCCGCAGCCTAGGCTCCTGGTCCCCTGATCTCTCCCTCTAGCCCCACGTGGGTACTTGCCTGGGCTGCCCCTGCAGTGGGACCACTGGTTCATCTTCCCAGTGCCTGTCCATGGCTCATGGGCACAAACAGCATGGCCCAAGGGCCTTGCCAGCCTCTCTGGCTGGGTGCCCGTGTTACACTTAAGTGACGGGGTCAAAGACAAAATACGTAGCTTGTGTGGCCATGCCGTTAGCTGGATGATTCTAAATCCCTCAGAGCTATTTCTTTAACTGAATTTCTAACACTGGTAATGAATACATTGTGTACCACAAAATGGTCTTCACAAGAAAGTTTGACAGGGAATCTCACTGTGACCTCACTTAAGTGACGGGGTCAAAGACAAAATACGTAGCTTGTGTGGCCACGCCGTTAGCTGGATGATTCTAAATCCCTCAGAGCTATTTCTTTAACTGAATTTCTAACACTGGTAATGAATACATTGTGTACCACAAAATGGTCTTCACAAGTTTGACAGGGGATCTCACGGTGACCTCAGTCACCTTGGCAACACACATGTGTCTATGTAGTGGGGTGAAAGGTGTGAAAATGTGCTTGATTTTCTTCTAGTCTCTCTCTCATGTGTTTTAAGTGCTTGACTATCGTAGTGTATCTTTCAGATTGAACCTCAGATCATCTTCCAAGGCACAGCCCAACCAAATGTTTACATTTAAAGGTGGGCTGAGGTCGTGCTGAAGTCAAAAAGACTAGCTTGCACTGTGCAACCGTTTACCTGGATCTGAATAGGACTTGGATGACTAGATTTTAAAAAATGCTGGACACACTGAATCATAGAATCATAGAATCATAGAATCATTATGGGTGGAAGAGACCTCAAAGATCATCAAGTCCAACCGTACACCTGATGCCACCCTGTCCACTAAACCATGTCTTGAAGTGCCACTTGAAGAAGTAACTAGAGATTTTTTTTTATAAAATACGATTGTTGTTCTTAATTTTTTTTACTGTATATCTTCATGTTGCTACAAGTCGTATGTATGAGGGTGAACTACCATATGTAGAATGATTTTTCTGCCTTATCTTTGCACTCCTTCTGCTCTCATTTTCAGTGATTTAGTGGGTTTTCATTCTGTGTGTCCTAATCTACATTGTAAATTTCTTTGGCAGGGACTGCCTTTTAATATACGCTTTTGCAGCAAAACTACAATTAGATATGGTTCTGACTGGAACATCGGGGGCCCTACAGTAAGGCAAACAATTCCTAATCTTAATTATAGATGTAACAGTGATGTGCCTGGCAGTTCCAGTCTTTGAGAGCTGGCCTTGTTCCAGTGAGCAGAGTAGCTGCTCCTCCTTTTCGCGTACTTCTTTTTTGCCAGCCCACATTTGTACCACATGTAAACAAGCTCTGCAAACCGACAGCAATTCAGGGAATGCTTTTTTGAGGTTAGGGGTTTGGCACCCATGAAGGAAGATGCTGATCGGGGCTGGCCCAGGACAGGGGAGGGAGCGGGAGCGAGAGCGAGGCTGAGCGGTGCGCTGCTTTACCAACGCTGCCATCTCTCGGTCATCCTTGGTATTGCAGCCCTTAAAACTTTTTGGGAGGTACAGTTGCGTTCTTCAGCGCAAAACCGAGATCCCTCCAAACCCCGGAGTTAACAAATGACACATATATATTTATTTTTTTTTTAAATAAAAGTTGAGAGGCTTTAGGAAATAAACTCCTGAAACACATAGCTGCGTTTACTGCAAGCAAGGCTACTGTCAGTCTTTTGTATTTTTAATAACTTCCTTGAGCGCATCACACAAACTTTGAGGTTGTTCTGAATTGCTGCCATTCAAATTAAAAAAAATAGCACTGAGAAACAGAGAGATCAAAGGAATGAAAACAGCAGATCTGTCCAGTAGTACTATATGCTTCGTGAACTCCTAAAAGGTCTCTTTTGTGACTGGAAGCCGTGATGGGAGAGGGGACTACAAAATCTTTCTGAATTCACAGAAGTTGAAAACCTGCTTTCTTTTACTAAGCAATGGTTGCTTTGGGGTTTTTATAAAATAGGGTCTTAGCTTAGTTTCCAGTGGGCCATCCAAAATGTTAATGATAATTCTGTGTCCAAATTATCTGTATCCGTTATCCAAACGATAATTCTGTGCGGAGATTTTAGTGGTGTTTTTTTTTCTTTGGCAAGAAAGTTTGTCACTGGAGGATACCAGTTTCTCATACGTGACTGAAATGGAAAAGGGTGGATTCCAACAAGCTTTACAAGAAGGTCAGGCTTTATTTTTTTTCCCCTTGTCAGTTCATCAGGGTTTTAAAATGTGGAATTTTAAGATTTTTGGGTTAAAATGACAATTGTTTCTAAGGTAGTGTACATGAAAACCCCTGAAATATGAAGGTATCATTTTGGAATGATTGAGACAGTGTTTCTGTAGAACTCTACTGAAATTACTTCTGAATTTTAAAAAATTATAAGTGAGTTTTAGTTATGTTTTGATCTGTCTTGAAAATTAATACGGTTAGATATTAGTTTGACTGGAATTTAACATTTCTCAACAGATCTAATCTCTGCAGCCAGATAAAAATGAACTTTGTCCTTATTTCTAAATATACTCCCTCCTGGACGGACTGAAACAAGCTGGTGTGATGGTGATCGCTGTCTTGGCAACTGCATTTGGTACCTAAAGACAATTATGCCAGTCTAGCTGTTTCCACAAATGCTTTAAAAAATCCTTTTAAAATATGAAAATTAGTGATAAGAAAATGCAAGTTTTCATTTTGACTTCTGCTGGTTTTCCTCTCATCCTTACAGTACACGGCGGTACATTTCCAATGAGGATGCCATTTTCATGCGAACTGGTCAGAGATTTCCAATACCGCTCAGAAGTTATATGTTACAGAGTCCTGGTCTGAACTGGAGCAGAACTGACGACTCAGAAATATTTGGATCTGTAGCACAATTTCACATCTGTCCCCTTAGAAAACTCCACTGTAATGTCATTCTGTAACTTTGCTACACTGGCATTTTAGTGGTAAGGGAAGACAACTGGTTTTATTTTCACATTTGTTTTTTTATTACTATTCTTCTTTGACTCTTTCTGCTTGTGGTGCTCTTGGCTAGCTAATTTATGGCCTAATATCAGAGCCTGAGCCAACTGTGCTGATTGCCAGAGGCCTGGCAATCAGATCTGAGAAGTGTTTTAAAGACGCGCTTTGTTGGAAATTGCTTTTCTGTCCTTCCCCAAATGAAATCCTGCTGCTACACACATTTATTTTGGAATGGGAGGAGCAGCAGTGGAGGAGAGCTGGTGTGTGTTTATGAAGACACCTGAAAAACAAAGCTTTTGAGGAGCTGAAGCTTGCTGGGGAAATGAGAAGTGGGCCACTTGCATTTGGAGAAGAGGTGGAGTTTTCGAAGACTTGGATGGGTGTTCGGGTAGTACCGCTGAGGCCGTGGCTAACGTTTTCTGAATGCACACGCCCTGGGCCTCCTCTCGTCCTGAGATCTGCTGCAGAGCAGCACCCTGGGTCCTCCTGTGGTCCTGCGCTGGTCTGGCCCAACGGCGCTGACCCTGTGTGTGTCAGGGCTTCGCGCTCGGCAGGTCCCCCTGGCCTCGTGGCTTCTGCGTCACCACGCTTTGGGGACAGCGTGATGGTGGTATTGATTAGGGGCTCTTCAGAAATTAAACACTTTTTCTTTGGCTGGTTTGTTTGGAAAAGAGCAAGGGGAGTAAAAAAAGGGGATGTGTGTGAAAGAGCAAGTAGAGCCAAGGCTGCTTTGGTTTTATGAGATCTTGTGGTTTAATGAAATGGATGAGCTTTCTAGGGAGCTCTAGAGCGAATCCTGGTAGCTTTTTATTCCTCTTCCTCCTGCTGCTGCTTTCAGACAGCAGCTCCCAGCTGCTCTCCCTTGTTTCCTTTTGTTTTAGGATGGCTCTTCACCGAAGCTCCCATCCAGCTCCTCAGCTGATCTTTGCAGGTATCTCTGCAGAATTTACCAGCCAAACTTGTTTTTCCTTTCTCATCTGCTTGCGTTATCGACTTTCAGTCTCTCTGCTGTTTTCATACTGAGGAGGGGCACGCGGTGTTTGCAACAAGCTCTGCGAACTGACGGTCCCTTCTCCGCAGCAGCATTTTATCTGGCTCCTCTTACCCGTTAGCTATTCTCTTTGTAAAAAGCAACTGTGTTTCAGCTCTGTGTCTTGCAGTTGTCTTCCCTTTTCTAGAAGTGCCAGCTCACCTCCTTTCCCGACCACCAAGCCCTGTCTCTCCCTCCGCAGGATTTCATTCAACCACCCTTCTCGTCCCTGTGCTTCCTTCCCCTCCGCAGCCATCCTGTCTCCTCTGCCCTGAGTTTTTTTAGCAATCACATGTATCACACAAATCCCGTTTTTACTTTTTAAACATCTGTTTCTCCTGCTATTGGTTTTTTCCAGATGCCTCATCCTTTCCCTGCTTTGGAAAATACCTGGTCCCATCTGAAGAACACAGTGTGATTTCCCCCTCCAGCATGCAGAGCGTACCTTTGCTGACTTTTGGTCTGGGCCCCCGCCCCAGAAATGATGAGAAAATCTTCCATTCTTCCAGAAACTGAGTTTCAGATTCCCATAAAGGAGGAATTTCTGTTTCTGGGGTTATGGTTGGGGTAGTGGTTCATCACCTTTTAAACCGTAAGTATCTGCACAGCCTTCTTTAATGTATCTTCTTCCTTTTTTTCTTTCTGGAGTAAATCTGGGTCTTCTTTGTGAGGTCTTTATTTCAGTCATATAGTTTCTTTGTTTTAATGGAAATTTTGATGGTGAACATGCTACTTATTAGCACTTCTTTTTGCATCCCCACTTGGAGTCTCCTTAGTTTTGACCAACGTGTTACCACAGTCATAGCAGAGCACAACTGCATTTTGTGTAGGACACAAATGTAGGCTTTGGGCTTAAAAAAAATAAAACAAAAAAGCAAATGCATGGTAAAGCCAATATTAATAGGATTGAATAAGGCCTTGAATTAAAGCAAATATTTAGCATTAAAAAGAAAAAAAAAAAGAAAGTCTAAACATCCTGAAGCCAAGTTGAAATTTCTACGCAAGAGCATTGAGTGATGTTAAGTCTAGGCTGTGAAGTCCTGCTGACATAGCCATGTTATGTCAGATTACACAAAATTTCCCTCATTTCCACATGGGAAACCTCCATGATAACAAAGACGAGGCTACATAAACAGGAGGGAACTGCTGTCAGCGCAGGGAGCGTTCACTGCTTGCACATAGGATGCCCAGTACAACCAGAGCCAGAATGAGCTCCGAACTAGACAGGACCTTGTTTAGGGAGCTGCAAAGTTGAGCAGGATGTAGGCAGCATCGCGGCTCTAGCAAACTGCACTGAGGGTTAAGAAAAGAGGTAGATCCTTCAGTCTTAACAACCTATTGACAGAGGAAAGAATCCACTGGAAAAACAAACTGTAGTTTTTGTTTTAAAATGTCATTGACTCAGCTTCCTACAACCCTGAGGTCATGTGAGGCAGGAAAGGGGATGACCCTCGCAGGAGATGGCGTGGGGACAAAGTGACACTTCAATAGCCAGCGTGTTCAGAGCAAACTGCGGACAGGTCAGTTCTCAAACTGTACCCAGAGGTGGGATAGTCTCTGCAGCAGCGAGCAGAGAGAGTGGAGCAAAGACCTCTTTCTTCAGGGAATCACAGGGTATCTCTACATGGCGTATTATGGTTCAGCATGAGCTTACGACTACCAGAAACATGTTGCATAAACATACCCGTATCAAGCCGGTCCCTGAACATGTACGTATTTAGCATGGCAGAACGTTTGCTTATTGGAAACAATGCTGCCAACCCAAACATACAGAAATCATGTGCCGAGCCTCCCCTCCAAAATAAGATTGCCTTTAAAATTACAAGATTAAACCAGTAGCCACAACAACCTAAAGCAATACATTTTGGATTCTTTTTATTTGCTGTCTGGTGTTGGAACATTCATTGTCTGCTTGCAAGTTTGCCACATTGTCATGAAAGCTAGAAATGTGCTTAAAAAAAATTAAATCTCAGACTCTAGGGTAGTTACCTGATTACAGCCTCTGCAACGCTCACAAAGCCATCAGGTATCACACAGTTGTGCTGGGTGTGAATACTCGGGAGTGTGTAACTGGGGAGATTCACACCTGTGTGCTCTGAGGAATTGTGTGGATTTGAGTGCCAGGGTGGGGCATATACACGTTCACATGTCTTGAGTAGAAGATAAATCTTGAGTGAGCTTAGAGGATGAGCAAGATGTTGAAGGATGTAGACAGGCTTTCTTTTCTGGGTCTAGGTAAGGTAGTTTAAGATGTCCCTATCCCCAACTGTTCAGGTTCCCTTAGCGCTGGAGATTTCTGCCTCCCCAGCCGAGCTGATGCGATGGGAAGGGTGCTACCGAACAATGTCAGATCACCTTCCCCAGCAGTGTGAGCTCAGATAATGGGCTCTGAACAGCAGTGGATGAGGAACGCTTGCACCTTCTGTCCTCCTGGCACTGACGGTGAGGATCCTACCGATAGGAGCGAGGAG
Organism: Cariama cristata; assembly: GCF_000690535.1. Lineage (NCBI taxonomy): Eukaryota > Metazoa > Chordata > Aves > Cariamiformes > Cariamidae > Cariama > Cariama cristata. The sequence continues at coordinate 49,261 of NW_009614710.1, read as the reverse complement.
ATCGGGGGTGACATGCGTCTGGGGAATGCTAATGTCTTAAATCACTTCCAGTTCTCTGCAGAATAAATGTGTCTAACCCAAGGCAAGGCTGGAAAGGTGCTGGTAACGTGGCTTGATATTACAGACACTGAAGCTTCCTGCCTTTAAGGACCTTTCTGCTTTCTCAAGAGAGATTGCAGTAACCTGTAGCGCAGGAAGGAGCGTATGTGAGAAGCAGAGGATCAGGCGTCACCTCACTGGAATTCGTTTGCCCTTCAGACTGAGGCTGAGCCACTGAAACTGTTTTGGGTTTTATCTCAGCATTGAGAAGGAGGCCGATTTCCAACTGGACAGTGATATATCATCTTCTGCTCCATCACTGCTCTGTGTCTATCCACGATTAGATACAGATGGAGCTGTCTCATACAGGGCTCCCTGTCCGGATGCTGCTGCTGCTGTTGCTTTGATTTTGATGCCCTGTGTTTGGAATCAGATCCTAATCCACATCAAAAAGCAAACAAACCCCAAGAGCAGGAGTGCAGTTGCTGTATTAAGACAGGCTGGCTGAGTGTTTGCTCCATTTCTGACATTTATGCAAAGCGCTTTCTTGTCCTGGGGATATTATTACCCAACAAAAGTATATAACACAGTTGGTGTTAGATCATCCATTTTATATTTATTATAATTTTAAATAATGCTTGCCTGACCTCATGTGCTGGGAATGATCACAGCTGTGTGTGTGCATGTGTGGGGTTATGCACTTCTCCATTCTGGCCGTCCTCTGCCTGCCCTTCTGTCAGTTAGCCAGAAAAATGGGTGTCGTGTTGGTCGTTGTGCTGGTCTCCGGGGTTTTTCAAACTGAGTCCCTGGCTAAGATGGGAAGAAGGAAAAAGTGCTCTTCTCTAATCCTGTATGGTAAAACTCAGGGGGCTACGGGAGAGATATCAAGAAGAGAAGTGAAGTCTAAAAGCTGGTGAAAACAGCCGGGTAGAAATCAAATCGCTGGGGCAAGGAAAACATCACTTTCAACGCAACTGAGTTTCATAAACTGAAATTCTCTGTACGCATCCATTACCATGTGACAGAAAACCACACGCTGCACGAGGTTCACACAAGATGGTCATGTGAGATGAAGACGCCTCAAATCTTTTAGCCTTGCGAGGAAACATGTGAAGTGTTCCCAGGGCATGTGTTTCTGCCAGTCCCACCCAACTTTTCCTTGTCGTCTTCGCTGTTGGGCAGGTGTGTCCTGGAAAACTTAATAGTCTGAAATTAATGTTTTTCCCTTTGAGTTGTTATTTGCAGTCAGATGAAGATTTTGTTTCTAAATAACATTACTGTTCAGCATTCAAGCGTGTCCTGAGGAGGAATTGGTAATATTTTTGTGATGCCTAAGATGCGACTGTGAGCGTTCCCTAATCTGCAGCAGTGCAAAATTGCCTGTATGTGAAGGGGAGGAGGGGGGATTTTTCAGGGTGGCGGATGAGGAGTGCTCTTCTGTTCCATCCCACCGGCACCACTCTGATGAGCCCATCAGAGCGCTGAAGATGCGTACAGTGAATGCTAAGCACATCGTGCAAATAAGCACAATAATAATAATGTTGGAGATGGGAAATGAATAATTTCTCTAAATGAAGCTTGGGCAGGAATTCAGATAGAAAGTATGTAATTAAACCAAGCTGGAACTTGATCAAAATACTGAAATGGTACTAGGAAAAAAAGAGAAAAGTAATTTAATGACTATTAGCAGGAAGAACCTTGGCTTTTTATTTCATCCAGAAAGAAGACACCTGCCAGCATGAGGAAAAGTCGGATTCCCAAGAGAATGTCGCTCCTTCTCCCATGTGATTTTCCCATGGAGAACTGCTATCTTGGGCTGCCAGGATAATACCCATCAGTTTTGGAAGTGGGGCAGAGATTTGTGTGGGGCTTGAGCCTGGTCAGCAGTGGGAGGGCTGGTGGCTGAGCTGAGCACAGCTGGTGCTGGTCCTGGCTGAGGATGCAGGGAGTGGAGATGTCTGGAGGCAGGTTTTAACACCTGGTCCTTCTGAAGTGGATGAAATGACTGCTTACACGGACCTGCTCCCATCTGAACTCTGACCAGACCGGACTTTCGCTTAACTTGGACTCTCCAGTACAAACATTGCGCACAGTCCTGTGACAATCTGAGGAAGAATGATGAGCAGCAAGGATCTTCACCCCATCACAAACCACAAGGGCACGTTTGCTACTGTGTGATAAAGACTCAAAACTGCTGCTCGCTTTACTGGCTAGTGATTGCCCCCTCTTCTGCTCCCACGGCTAGAGGACATCATAAATTAGGCGGACAGCACCTCTCTTAGCTGGGCAAGGGCTGAACTTTGGTTGTGTGTTTGTGGAGCTCAGTGAACAAATAACCTGGCACAATTCACTGCGGCATAGTTCACTGTAAATCCTTGCACAATAAATGGATTGTAATCACTACATTTCAGTGACTACCGAAAGGCAATCTGAAGACTAAATAAAGCGGGATGTTGAAATTTCAGGTTGTAGGTCTTTTGAAAAGATTTGAGGCAAAAGGAGAATACCTGCAGTGCTCTGCAATGCTTGTGGTGTGGCTGTGTATGCTGACACGGGGGGGTCAAACGGTACATGGCTGCACGGGCTCACGGAGAGAAGGCAAAATCAAGCCTTCATGCCTGCGCTGGAGGCAAAGGAGGTGGGAATGCATTGCCAATCACATCACGGACCTGCACTTCGTAGTGGGGAGTGACAACCCCACATCATTTCTTTTTTTCCGTTCCCATAAAAGGGATACGTTACTTAAAGCATGGTTTTATTCTACAGCCTGAGCGCTGTCTTGCTGCTCATTTGACCCTACTAACGCCAGAGTGTGACTTAGCTGTGAGGAACGGTTTTACAGCCGCGGGCATGTTGGGGGGTGTGTGAGACTCAGCAGGCGAGGAAGAGTTTGCAGAGAAAGGCATCCTTGGATGCCACAAAGCCAGATCCCCAGTGGTGTTAAGGTCGGTAATCCTGCAGGAGCTTCTAGCAGCTGGCCCTCTGCCCCCAGCTCCCAGGGGATGATACGGGGTGGTCCGAGGCCGTGCGGCTGCCTCTGCCTGCTGCTCTGCTAGGGCTGAGAGAAGCTAAACCAGCGGGAGTGGAGCTGCTCAGCCTGGGACAGCCGAGGAAATGGCAGCTCAATACACGCCATTTACCTGGGCATCCCAGGATGGGAGCAGAGGGGGTTTACTGGGGTGGCTTTCACGAGCTGATGGATGGTTTAGGCCCGGTGAATGCGCGAGCGTTGGGCTGCAACCAACCTTCCGCGGAGTCACCGAGAGGAAGTCGGTAACACCGGCCGCGCTCGGCTCCCCGCTGTGCCTTCCTGAGGTGGGCTGCAGGGGGGCGTCTCCATCCTCAAGGTGCTATCAATTGGATCCAAACAGCATTTAAGGCAATTTTCTTCTAATTCACGGTCAGGCGATGGGACAGATGTATCTTCTGAGAATCAAAAGTATTAGTAACTCCCTTAGACCCACTTTGGAAGCAAATGAATGCCCCCATTTTTTGGTAAATTTTGAGAGCATTATTTTACTGTACGGAGGTGAACTCCATTAGCAGAACACATGAATTAAAACAAAAGCAGCTCATTTACATTGTGATTAACCATTCCTGAGATGAGAAAGCCCATCTAGTTGTGAATATATGGCAGCAAGGATTATAAACAGTGCGATGGGGCTTAATCTTTGGGTTGTACGTTTCTACAAAATGGCTTGCATACAGAAACATTTTCTTCTTACCTACAGCTGAAATTTGTCACCATGGTAACCTTCTGGATTTGGAGGGGCGGGGTGCTCTAGGCAAATATGTGGCCGCAACCTCAGAAATTGTGGAAATTGGGTTTCATTTCTCCTCTCTTTCCTTAACATCGACGAGGTTCTCACACACTGGGCAGCTGCTCACGTAACCAGATCAGAGGGAGGCCATACGGATTTACACTCTTGTTTTCTTTCTTTGAAAGGAGCAGTGTCTGGGGCAATTTCCTCCCTTATTCAACTGGCTCCATCCTTCCCTGGCTGCAGCTCCAAGCCAGCTCGGCTCTCCGAGAGCTGCTGGACCCGGCTCTGCGCCGGTGCCTGCAGCATCACCCGCTCTTGCTGGAGAAACGCAGAAATCCTGAACTAGGGTCCCAGCGGCTCCGCATTGGAGAGTATGCTGTTCACTTTCTGGCTTCAGTATACACATAGTTCTAGTTTGGTTTGTTTGACATACATGTCTGAGAGTGACTTCGGGCCTTAAACAGGTTGGTTTTTTGGTGGTTGGGTTTTTTTATGTGTTATTGAAGGGTAAAAAACCAACACAAATGTTCATTAAGACTTCTGAAAATAAAATTATTAAACCCTTAGAGAATTGTGTCAATACAACATTATTTGAAGGATGTGTCACCGTCTTGATCATTTAAATTCTGATTTTTAAATCCCATCTTATTTGCCAAACTGCATCCCACTGCTTGCCCATGTTCTCTTTCTGACTTTTAGGTTGCAGGAAAAAGGAGGAGTTTATGATTAAAGCTCTGGACAAAGGCTGTGTAGACTGAAGTTGCTATTAGTGAACTACTGTCTCTGCCACTGCCTCCTGAGATAACCACGGCTGAGTCATTGCCTGTCTTTCTGCCCGAGGTCCTACTCTGTAGACAACACACAGTCTCTCTTCTCATCCTTTGCTTTTTGTGTGGGCATACAGTGTGGCAAGCACTAGTGTCAGGGATGTTCTTAATCTGTGCAGTAGTGCCTTGATTTTATCTGAAGCTTCTTGGTGTAGCTAATAAATAAATAGTAAATAAAAATGATTCGAGTGAGTGCAAGAACAAGCAAAGTGGTGAACCTACTTGTTTGTTGCTTTTTGAGAAGCTCCCGACCCGCCACAGGAGCTATCAGTAAATAAACCCCTGTCATCCGAGTACACCCACTTCTTTCTTCTCCCTGTGACTGACATTTACACCTCCTTTCTTTCCTCTGTAGGGTGGGTAGATCAAAGACATTCCTTCATATTAAGGCAGGGTGTGATTTCACCGTGTTGTCTGGCCTGGGCCAACTCTGGCTTCTGTGCCTGTCTTTGCTCCTTGGTGGCTGTCTGCTAATCTGAAGTACTTCACCCTTAACTAAGAAGAGCAAAACCACCCTTGGATTCATCGCGGAGAGAGAGCTTGTGCATCAGTAGTTACTCCAAGGAGCTGACCTGTGCTACAGTCTCACTCATAAGTAGATTTCTTGTAGGAAACAACCAAGCAGCTGGTTTATACTTTCTGCTAAGGCCCCATCAGCTCTTGGTTAGTGCGTATATTTGAGTGCACTGGAAGTACATCCGAAGGTGGCTTCCTAACAGGGGTAAAGCCCTGAGGGGGAACACGCATACAGCAGCAATGCCTTTCTCAGCGGTTCTTAGGTTGTGTTTTGCCCCGTAGATGAAATAACTGTTGAAGAGAGCTCTTTGATGGACACCATTTGGCTCCTTCTGAGCGGGCAGGGAGTGTTCAGTGCGCAGTGGGGCTCCTGCAAGGCCACCCCAAATGCAGCCTCGAGGCCATAACGTTAGGTAGCACATGTACTGGTTTCTGCTGCCAGCTCCTACCTGCTCTTCTCAAGGGTAAAACATTTCTCCTATAGAGTGTGGCAGCGTACAGACCTCAGAGCCGTTGGCAGGCAGAGGGGAGTCTCCTTCAGAGCAGTCTGAACACTAGGTCCACTTCTTGGCATCTAGCACATGAGGCTGAACTGACTATAAATTTGCAGCCACCCACCACACTGCTGTGCCAGTAGGGCCTGGGGGCAGAAAGCAGCATTTTGGGGACTTCACAAGGCAGAAGAATGTGGAGCGCGCAATAGCTGCGTTCACAGGTTGCCATCCACCATCTCGCTTCCTTTACACCATCTTCTCCTCTCTTTGTCAAGGGCAACACAGCACGAAAGGGAAAAAAGACATGGTGTGCTGAGGCTGCGGTAGGATCCTTGGTGTCTGCTACCCCCTTTCCCTTCTTCTGCCGTGCGCTTCCCTCCTTTCATCTTGTTTTGGGTGGAGTGGTGGATCACTAACAGACTGTGATTAGGAAAAGGACCTTGCCGTTCCTATGCTTATAAACACATGTCCCAGATTACCAGTATCCCTTGCATCTGCAGAACTGGGTGGGGAAATTTGTAAGAATGTGTTTCCCCCCCCCCAGGATTTTTGGTGACACCTTCCTATCAGTTGTATTACACAAACCACAAAATGGCTCCCTCCAAAGAGGGTATCTCCCAGTCAACTCCTCCCAAATTTAAGGCAGGCAGAGAGGTGAAAAGCAATGATTTCCAAGGTTATATCTGAACTTTTTTCAACTCACTCAAATTGTTTGCAGGCTCAGACTGGCATGGGGGGCCGAGCAGAGGTTGTGCTGGGTGCCCGTTGCGTTCAAATAGACGGATCCTCTCCCCACAGCCCCATCTCTTGTGTGCAGCCAAATCATGTGTGTTTGCAGGAGACGATACGCTTGTGTTTCTCCCACGACCCTGCTGGCTCATTAGTGTTATTTCTAGAGGTCTTGTTTCCACAGTAACAAGCAATTACCATTGTTCCTTGGACTGCCAAAGTTACCACCAGCAACGCAGAGGAAGATGCGTTATTCTCTATATTGGGATAAAATGCCTTCATATGTGTTGCTATTCACTGAATGCCAATCCTGACGCAGGTCCTGTGCAAATAGCACACTCCACCCCCTGCCAATGCTGCTTTTGCTGGCATTAAGACATGCCAAATTCTGTAACGATCCAAAATGATCTTCTCGGGTCTGTGGCTACACTGGCAACGACAGGGTCAGGCTTTCAGCAGCAGGATGACTGTACCAATGGTAGCTCTGGTAGGAATATAAATAGAATAGCTTGGAGGCAGTTCTTTTTGCAATTGTGCTTAGCCCTGTTCTAAGTAATGCTGGCTAGTGACGTCAATAAAATATACTGTGTCTTTACCCTATGGCTTCTACCAGTACAGTGGCGGAGCTCCCACAGCGGAGTCTGGTGGTACGCTAGCAGGATGCTAAAGTCCCTGTATTGCACAATGCCTTCAGCATCCCTAAGGGGCGAGGTCTGTGCATCTGCTCCAACCATTTCTTCCATCAGTGGCTTCTCCTTTCCCTTTTACCTTGATGTTGCACACAGACAGATTCAGCTAGCATGGGCTTTAAGCCTCGTAGAACATAGCCTGAATTTCATGTACGTATCAAAAGATTGGGCAGCTGGGATGCTGAAGGAAAATGGGCTTTTGTAGGTGAGAGAAGTGGGATAGCGGGATGCTGGGGCAGCTGGATTAGGTTTCATGCCTTGGCGAGTTTTTATGGCTTTCAGCGACTCCAGTTTCTAAGTGTGACTCCATATTCTAAAAAGCTCTGGAGCCACGTTATAAGCTCTGAGAATTTTCTTGTGAATGGGTGTATGCGTGGATCTACATACACGCACCCACGTGCCCAAATGACTAACAACAGTGTTGGGAGGAGAACATGGCCTCCATAAACCAGAGCACAAGGGACTGCAAGGAGTCTTGCTCCAAGGTAGCTGAAGCAAAGAGATCAAGAGAGGCGTTTTAAATCTGGGATGGAACACCCTGTTTCAAAAGGTGTTGGAAACACCTGCACTAAAGGTTTTTAAAACCTGGACTTACCAGAGAAGCTAGAGGACACTTTCGTATCAGGCCAGTACACGAGGGTGACGACGGACAGAAAGGGTGCTGCGTTCACAGCTACCAAGATGGTACTGCTTTAGCTGCCCTTGAGGAAATAAAAATCCGACAGCAAACACACTGTCTTTTCTTGGGATGGAGAAAGGGATACACAGAAACAATTGGTGATAGGGTCCTTGGTTCTTTTTTCTGCCTGAAGTCCCACCAAGTCTGTGAAATGAGGGTGGAGGAGGGAGTCAGGCACAAGTGGAAAGAAAGCACCTGCATATCACGTATCTGTCCTAGAGGCCAGGACTAATTTTTAGGTGTCTCTCAATTAGTAGGGATTGAAGTGTTTGAAAGTCCTTCGGTTTTCTTGGGGGCTGGCCGCGGAGTGAAGGCAGCACCATGGAGGAAGGTGAAGAAGATATCCTTGGGCGTGGGAGAGCAGTCCTACCTAACGCAACAAGCTTCTCTTCTCCTCTTCTGTGTTGCATCCTCCTAAAGCCTTGGATTTTAGCACGGTCCACATGATGGGGAGGGGGGAGAAAAAAAAAAAAAAAAAAAAATCTTATTCTCCACACGTAAACCAGAACCTAGTGTTTGAGTCCTAGGTGACAGCATACGAGACTTGCGCGGTTCCTAATGAGCCGAGAAGCGGTTTTGTATTGTAAGGAAAATATTCCCACCTCGAAAATAAGCCAGGCCTTTGCTCTTCATCCGTAAGCTCGGGGGCACCCACCGGCCCCCCAGCCTCGCAGGCGGGTGATGCCCAGCCTGCCGACCGACACTAGGTGGGAGCCTTGGGCTGCGGCTCCGCTGCCTTTGCTGCGGGAGGGCTTGTGCTCTCCGAAGGGAGACCTCCTCCTTTTCTTGCTGCTCGCACACGCTAGAAGGGAAAATCCAAGCTCTGGAGGTGCGGGATGGGATGAGCGGAGGAACGGAGGAGATGGGTCAATCCCATCCCAGGTCCTCCCTGCTCCGGGATTCTGTGGGCAGAGCGGCGGTGGGAGCGTTGAAGCCTTCCCAGATCTTGGGTGTGGTTGGGTTGCAACATCGATTTCATTTATCCTGATTTATTTTATCCTCATTGATCTATCCCGGTGGGCATATTTTTGAGATTCCCCGCGAATGCATATAAAAAATATTAAAGTTGAGATGAAAGTGAGTACCGATGAGCTGATTTATCTAGCGACAAATGTTGGTAGAACCAGCTAAGATGAAGTGCATGCTGTATTTATGACGATTGCTTTCGACAGAGCCTCCAACCTTAAAACTATTCCAAATTGGGAGATTTAGAGTTAGTATAAAGAATGAATCACAGGTTAAGTGAGAGCCAGATGAAACTTGAAATGTTCATTTTGAGAGAAATTTCAAAGTTTATGATTTCAAAGCTTCTTGTTAGTGTTAAAAATACTGTTCTCAGTGTGTGCCTAAGAACTGAAAACTATGACCATTTCAAGTAGACACTTTTAGAAAAACAACTAATGTTTTGTTTTGAAAATTAATTGAATTTTGGTACCGTTTCACACGTCAGTTGTAATGCAGAGTTAGGTTATGCCAAATCAAGTCTCACATGAAGGCATGTTATGCAATCCCACCAGTAACATAGCATACCATGAATATAATAATTAAATATTTGATTATATAATTTAGTACAGGTGATATTTTATTTTCAAAACAAGTGATTTTTCTACCAAGTAATGAGTTTTCTATCAAAAGCTGTACCAGCTTTATTAGTCTGTGCTGAATGAAACAATTTGCATTTTTACACTCTGAAGAATGAAATGTGCTGGGTACTAGTTGGGGACCAACTGTTTTTTAATATCCTAGAAACCTGATTGCAGGCTAATGGCAGGACATTGAACACATCCGTGTCTCTCATTATTGACTGAAGAATGTAAAAACAATACAAGCAGAAGAATATGATAAGAAAATATAAGGTTGCTTTCAAAATTAGTATTTTAATTTGAAAGAAAATCTGGCACTTCTT
>NW_009614710.1:17407-39587 GCF_000690535.1 Cariama cristata | reverse complement strand
AAGGCAAACTTTCCAATACTGAACATTTTGTTTGAATCCCCTTTTCCATAGGGATTTTTCATTTGTACTTATGATTTTGTGAAAAATGTTGATTTAATCAAAATAGTGTTTTCTGGTTGAAGATAGTTTCGATTAAAATTTTCTCACTAGTGTGAGCTGTTGTGACACTCTCCTCCTCCACTCTCTGAGCTGTGGTAAAAGGGTGAGTGAAGTTATTGATTTATCTTTCCTTATTTTTTTTTTTAGTGCAATGACTTCGAGAGCTCCATGGCTGTTCTGCAGACAGATGCACAATTGTGAAACATCAATACGGACTGCAAATCTCTACTGTCAGTCAGCTCTTCTTCCCCTCTGCATAGCGTAATCCCTATCTCCACAATGCCTGCACAGATACACATTTGGAAAGATGTTTTTCTGGAGATAGCGTGCATAGCAAGCACTCCCTTACTTGTTCTCATCTCTAGCAACATTTTATGGAGTTTCAGTTCACAGTTCACTGTGTTCCCCCTCCTACCACTGAAATGCAGCCAACTCCGAGCTGCGGCTATTAAACATCACACAAGCTACATCACAAAACAGATTGTGGAAAGCAAAGGAATTCAGAGAAAAGCAACAAATTGAGTAAGGGTGGCAAGAGTTTTCTGGGAAGTGATAACAAAGGATTATAGGGAATGAGTAGGGTTAATAGTGGTGCAGAATAGCCATCACCTTGAGATTCAGGTGATACCAGCATGCAAGGGATGGATTTTGAGGGTGGCACAAAGAGATGTCACTAGGAGTAGGCAGGTTTCAACCAAGGAGATGAGCAGGTCAGCTTCCCTAACCGCTGAGTGCTGTCCGACTGTCAGAGTCCCAAGGAAAGGACTGCAGGCATCATTGCTTGAGGGTTTTAAAACTGGTCAGAGTTTCAAGACAGGACAAGGCAGTATCAGGACAGGTGAATAAAACAAGATGGAGCACATAGCCATATCTATCCCCACTTTGGATGAGTCTGAGAATCATAGAATCATTATGGTTGGAAGAGACCTCAAAGATCATAAAGAAGACAGTTGGGAGAAAGATAACAATGTCTGAAGGAACTTCATGTACAAAGTTAGAAAAGAGTGTGAACTGACATGACAAGAGCTACGACATGGCAAGAGAAAAACTTTCAAAGACAGTGCTTTTCTTTGACAATTTGGTGATCTTAGGGTAGGAAAGGAGGAAAAAGGGGAAGATGTGCAATGAATCAGAGGAAAGGAGAAATGTGTGTGAAGGTATGTAGCTGTTTACGTGTGTGTGTGGCACAACAGGAATCTCATTCAGATTGGCAAAAGCATTGCAGGTGTCTGCATCTGTTTGCTCAGGCTAGTGGCTGGAAGAGGGCACCTTGGCACAAAACCTGCACAGGAATTCTTGCTGCTTTAGGTAAAGCAGTGAGAGAGGAACGTTGCCAGACACTGTCACTGAGCATTCAATGGGCAAGGAAGAAGCAACTGCAAAAGTCTGTTCACAACTCAAGTTATGTAGCACCACTAAATTGTCAGATTGCTGTTATGGCAGTCCCTTACACTATCCCCATTATTAGAGCCCTTTTTGGGAATCATGCAGTGTGATGTTATTAGCCCACTCCCAAGCTGGTTGTTTGACCTTTGTCTCTTGCTGAGTGATGCCATGTAGTTTACTGCAAAGGTATCTCAAAGTAGTATACCAGAGAGAAAAGTCCTTGAGGATCCAGCACAGGCCTTAGGGAGCAAAAGATGTGCCTGTGCAGGATGGGGCAGGAGAGGCAGATCAGAGAGCAGCAATGTCCTCGAAGAAGTCTGGTGTCCGACAGACTCAGCAGGATGTATGTTACCCCATCACTGCTCTGAACTGAGTCTTCATTGATCCAACTGAAAGGCTATTTTGAGGGGTGAGCTACAGTTGCTCCTAAGACGTGTTTCAAATGTTTCCAGTGCACGCTTGTGCCTGGCGGTTGGATCACTCCGATGGACCATTGCTGCTCCAAAACTCTAACTTCCAGCCAGCTGTTTCCTGCTTTTCAGTGTAAGCACCTTGTGAGCTGTCTCCTGGCAGAGACATGCAGCACAAAAGCAGTCACAGCATCATCATCCTGTGATGTTTCAGACACTGCCAGTATCTGAAACAATACCTAGAAGTCTGCCTGTCCTGCAGGTTGTTGCTAGTGTCCTGCATAATTTCTTTCCTGGATGCCTTGTATAACACAGCATCCTCCTGCCTGTTTCGTTCTCATGCCGCTTCTTTTGCTGGCACAAGATCCTGAAATGCCCCTGCCATCTCTTTGCAGCCAAGGCAACCAGGGTCATTGGATACCAAGGTGTAGCTGGAATTTTAAGGATCTGAATGAACTCCTTTACTGCAAATATCAGACTGACACGGACTTAGGACACCAGCTAGAGTGGAAATAAGCTTACAGACCTTTTGCACTGGGTGATGGGGAGTCGCCTGCTTCAGCAAGTAATTCTCAGTGATGTATCTCCTTTCCAAAGAATGCCTGGTTGTAAACTATACCAGCTTTTTCAAGATCACCACTGCAATTTATGAACAAGCAAATAGACCTCAGAAGGACAAGATAGACTGCCTGTCTCCTCTGTACAGAGTAATGGAATTATTCTGCTTCATTAAAACAGCTGATGAGGAAAAAACCAGCCTTGAGATTCAGTGCCTCTGTGTTTCTGTGCGCAGAACCCAGAACACACAAGTGGTGTTAACACCCGGACTGGATGCTACAAGCCGCTCTTGCTTGATGTCAAGGGGATTAAGCTCGAACAAGGTCTAACACAGCAGGTGATAAAAGTCCATGCATGACATTGCTAAAAGAGACCTGATGGCCATGGAGTTATCCTTGACAAAGGAACATCTCTCTAATGCAAAATAGCTCAGCAGTCCTTACAAAGAAGGAGCAAAAGGTGTTCCTCTGACTTTCTCCTTTCTTCCCTTGAGTATCTCCCATGAACAAAAACTGCTGGATGGGACACTCCAAAGAGCTCATTTCTCTCTTCAGGAGAGAGTCTCCTTCTCTCTATCTGTGTTTGAGACTTATCTCGCTTCCCCCTGAGGCTGAGGGATTTGAGATCTTTGAGAGAGCAGGTGTTGGAGTGGTCACTGGTACCCACCAGCTGCGTAGCTCAGTCATCCTGGGGGCCACTATCAGGAGGGATTTAGCCAAGAGCTCTGCTGAACAAATAGACTTTGGTGCTTTGTTGTTGCTGTACGTGTTTGTTGACAGCCCTGGCACTTCGGTGAAGGAGTCAGTCCTGAGTTTTAAGCTGTGTCACCCAGACTGAAGAGTTTTCTATTACCTTGCTGTCATGGACTATCTGGAGGTACAGATACAAGGGGCTGTTCCATGAGACTGGTTTGCATTGATAATTGTTATGGCTTTCTCTTTTTAGCTTGGTCTTCTGGTTTATGGCAGAGATAGCGCTGAGGGTCTCGAGGATTCTTTTATCAGACCTTGCACTATGGTCAGACCTCTTTCAAATTTCTCTCCGTGTATCTCTATCGGTCTCGGTCTGTACGTGTTACTAAGGACCATCTTTGCCGTGCCTCAGCTTTATTTGACAATCTGAATTTCCTATGAGCTTTTGAGGATAACATTTGCAGGTTAAAATGTGCTGAACAAGGACAAATGAGAAATGCAAAAGAAGTGAAGAGAGTCAGGTTTTAAAGAAGATCATCTTCTGTCAGCATTGTTTGCGTGTGTGCTCATTTCTCATAAACATTCAGAGGCTCAAGTTCCCTGTTGCTAGTATACATGGAAAACAAATGTCAAGGCTGCACATGACTACTTGCCATAAATTAATATTAAATGTGCACACACACTTCATCTGGAAGTGCTTGTACACTTCTCTTGTCAGAGAGCAGAATAAATAATGATCAAAATCACCGCCTAGAGCCGGTGATTTCCATCTGTAGATATGAAAATGCTCTGCGAGGAAGGTCAGGATCATAGCCTCCAATTTTGCAAATGGGACGCAGTTCCTCAGTAAAATCGCTTGTCTGCTGGTCACAGAGCTCCCACCTCTCTACCTAACCTGCCAAGGCAAGTGAGGATGCACATTTGATTATTTTCCATCCTTGACTGCCCCTTTTAAAAGGAGTCGCTCACCCTTTCATTTACTGCTCAGGGCACGAGGTTATCCATCACCACCCAGCACAGGCTGCCGTCCATCTTGGCTGTGCACGTATGCTTACTGGGTGTATTTTCTCTCTGTCTCTCTTCCTCCTTGCCTTGCAGATGTGCCTTGCTGCTTTCCTTCAGGTCACCCCTGCTTCTGCCTTCGGATCTCTTCTCCCCTGCATCTTTCCTGGGCTGGCCAGAGGCCTCTTCCAGCAAGTTTCCTTGCAGAGCAGCCCTGACCTGTGTACTTGGGTATTCTGTTCCTCTCCTACCATCCTTGTCCTTTTCTCAGGGGTCTCTCATCTTCCAGGCCTGCCAGAGGAAGATTTGTAGTTCTGAGTCCTCTCCCTCCTTTCTTGCGTGGGTTTTCATCCTGGCAGCGCCCCAAACTGTGCAGGATGCAGGAGGGTTATAAAGTCCGTGTGGTGTTTCCTGCCAGGGCAGATTCCGATAACGAGTTTTACAAGGTCCCCTGGGAGGATGGGCTTGGTAGTGGCTTGAAGAAATGAAATTTAGTCAGAAGGGACTTGATCAAAGTGTCTAAAGTGACATGTATCATAAGAGGTCTGTCAGGAACACCTTTTCTTTGTGTCTCTCCAGAAACTAACAAAGGGCCATTCAGAGAAAAATTGGCAAACACGGTACCCAAGTACTTCACACAGTGGTAATTAAACCACAAGACATGTTGGCACTGGGTGTTCTGGAGATCGCAAACTAAGGTAAAAAGTCCCAGCGGCTCTATGGAGTGAGCCAGTTTCCAAATTCCTAGGAAATAAAATGTTTCTTCAGCCGCCTTCTTTTCAGGGCTCTGAGGACACCTCCAGCGCTGCCTGTCCCTGCCCAGCATCTCTCGGGGTTCACCCCACCCTGCCCAGGTGCCAGGACCCCATTTCAGCCCCCCGGGGCCATCAGCCCCTGCCCCAGCGATGCCACACGGGTCCCTTCTCTAGCCCCCCCGCAGCCCTGCCCGGCCGTGGCCCCGCTGCACCCGGGAGGTGCCTGGGGCTGGGACTGCTCGTGGTGCCCCCCAGCTGCCCTGCTCCCTGCCTGGGGCGGTGGGGTGTCCCTGGGGAGCCCCCAGCCCTCCCAGTGCCCTGACACTTCTTACGCTGTTTGGTGTGGGCACTGCTAGACTCTGTCAGCTGCGTCCTGCTCCATTTGTGTGGTTTCTCTTAAGCCCTGTACAGTCTATACCATCAGATGCCGTAGCCAATAACATTTTTAAAGTGGATGACTCTCTCCCAATATACTGCTTTTGTCTACAGCAAGAGTGTTAATGCCTGCCAGGATATAGAACTGATTGCAGAGACTGCAAATGCGATACTTGGATTAGTAAGTCATTTTACCAATGCACTTCCTCTTAAAAGTGATCATTGTTAGAAATCATTGATCTTCTCCTTGTCCTCTTAGTCCGACGAAATCACAGCTCCAAAATGGGAAGCCTTGCTGTGTGAGCAGAGGTACACAGATCAATATCCCTTCTTATGGCAGCAAATGAAAATAAGTGGTACAAAGGTAGACTTCCACAGCCCTGTTAGCAGGAACAGTTTGGAGGCAAGCATCAAACGTCATGGCAGTTGAAATGAAGAAAGTGAATATAGATGTTCATGGCATCAATCTGCCTTGGTTTGAAGTTTAAGGATTATTATTTTGAGGATAACTGCAACATTTTATTATAAAATTTCCAGAATTTCTAGGGAGAAGGAGGGGAATGAAGCTAGAAGTATCTGTCAAAATAGCTGTGTCTCGCAGCGCTGGGGTACATCCATTTCAGAAAGGCAGGTCGTCAGCCAGAAGAGACTGAGGGACCCATGCTTTTGTGAACACACGCTCCTATGGACACTAAAACTACAGGCTACAATATCTTTGCTCTAGATTTACCAGCAGATATATTGTAGCTCAACAACCAAAGTCTCCAATACCAAAATCCATTAACTAAAGTACAGCCTTGGTACAGCCCAGGGAAATTTGGTTCTGGGTCTTCCATTGACGGGATATTAGAGCAAAACATGTTGCATCGGCTATGAGGATTTTCTTGGACCATGCAGGACAGACATCATGGAGAGACTCAACTTTTTTAAAAAAAAGGAAATAACTTTTCAGACCAAGGAGTTAAAAAAACTTTGGTGTGCTGACATCCATCCCTTCACCGTGTTGGGTTTTGGGAGGGGAGAGTTTTTTCCCCCAAGTACGGAAGAGCCTTCTTGCTCTTTCGGGTTTCAATGCCAAGGTCAAATTCACGGCCCAGCTGCCTCCCACGCTCGCGAGGGGATGGCTGGGCTGCCTCGCTTGCACGCTGCTTCATGGTCTTGGCAAATATGGGACCTGACTGTGCATCAAGCCCAAGGAGTCCCGTAGGAAACCTCCACAGGGATGATTTAACTTGTGATTAAAAGCAAGATAAGGCTGCATCCATATTAACCTCCTCTCTGCAAAAAGCAAGAAGGTCTCCCAACTCTCTCCTTCCCAAACCCCCACCACTTTTCCTCTTTCTTTGATTTTTCAGCTAAAAATAGGGTGACAGAGGGACTGTGGGGTAAGCAGCTGGAGCAGAGCGGAGCCAGTTGCCATAGAAACCGATGAGCCACTTAGCAGCACTTGCCTTCCTCCTTTGCCTGCGGATTTTTGGATTTTTGTTCCCTCTTGTGCATGGAGGGACAGTGTGGGGGGAGCTGGAGGAGCCCCACAGGCAGCCGGGACCCCGCTCCCTGCCCCACGGCCGGCCGGGACACCAACGCTCCTGCGGGATCTGCCTTCCAAGTGAGGAAGGGGAGAGGGAGGACGGATGCCAGACGGAAGAAGGCTTTGGGCATCGATGCTTGGACGTACACTGGGAGTCTCTCCCTCACCCTGGCATCTTGTTTTCCTCTCATGCTGGATGGCAGTTGGATGGTGCCCCAAATATTCAAAGAGGGTTCTCCAGGCCAGTGGTGCCCTGCCCTGTCTCTAAAGATGGCAAACAGCAACAAAAGCAGGGTTTTACGTATTTAGCCATGTGCTGTGTTACACCCCAGGCTTAAGTAGCCAAGGCAGTAGCTTGAAGGTGAACATAAGGGTTAGAAGAGAACGTTCCTCTCCTCTCAGGTCTTCCTTCCATCATGAAAAATTAACATTTGGGTGATTATTTAAAATAGATATCCAACCTACTTTTGGTTCACATGGGGCTAAAGTTGCTTTAATTTCACTGCGTATACATTTCTCAGTGGGGAAAACCTATTTCCTTGAAAGATCTGAAGCTCTAAATGGGATACCCAAAACATATTAAGATATAATTTGGTTATACCTGATACTGGTTTTACTGGTTTGCAGCGCTTGATATTCAGTCTGTTTTTTCTTTTTTTTTTTTCCTTTTTTTTTTTTTTTCCCCTGAGACTGAGGAGACATACATTGTTAGGTAGCACATACTTCATAAGTTTATTTTTAAACTTGGAAAATATTATCACTAGCAAAAAAAGTCCTAGATTGGCAGCCCTTGGAGAATGAAATCTTCTCTTCATCCCTGGAGTGTCAGAGCCAGTTTTGGTAAGACCTTCCCACACTGCTCCTCATCCGTGTGCTCCAAGCGTGGCTTCCTCGTAACCCAAGTCACAGCTGCTCACAGCTGGATGCAAACCCCAGGTGTCTGCTTGCAGGTGCTATTGTCTTTCTCACGCTGTGCTATGTGGAAATAGTAGCGGCAAAGGCAGACGTGCACTAACGGGTGCTGCAAGCACAGTAAAGCTGTAAGGAATTTGCCAGCAGACCCATACCTGGTAAAGCTTGCTGATGTAGTGCTTCTCCTTCAGGCTGCAGGTTACCAGCATTTCTGAAACCAGGGAGAGAAAGTCTAGCAGCTAGAAGTCATGGTAGATAAAGTTGAAAGCAGTTGCTAGAATTTTGGGCTGGATAGTTTTCCTCTTGGTGGTCCGAAAGTGGGGTTTTGTGTTTGATTTCTCCTCTTCACATGAATGGAGGACTGAACGGTAATAAATGGCATCACACAGCAGCGCGTGCAGGGAAGTGTAAATGTTAACTAAAGACTCCTTATAACATACCTGCAAAGTCGAATGTATTGTTTAACTTCTGCTCACCAGAGAAGGTCAGCCCAGACACGTGTGACAGAGTTAGGACTGGATCAAAGGTATACCTGGGCAGACCTGAAGACCACCTTCACTGAGAAGTGGCCTGGTTCCCCCGAGGATGCCATTTTGCAGCTGCTTAGAGGAGATCAATGGAAAGTCCAGCTTCGATTCTTGACGCTGACTCTTAACATTACTCATCTGTACCACGTCCCTGGCACCTGCAGGACACCTCTGCTCTGAAGAGCTGTGTGAGCGCTTGTGCAGCTGGCTGGGTCCACTTCAGAGTGGTACAGACCCTTAATAGGGAGCATGGCAGAAATACAGACAGGGTCATACTGTGTTCTGGTGTGGTCCCGGTTGGCACAGCCATCTTTTTGCAGCCCTTGCTGTCAAAATAATGCAAAGCAACCTTGGAGTTTTGATGATGGGTCACATCAAGGCCATTAGTTTAGTCACCCATGCTTTCTTCTCTCTCCTCATTTCTGCACAGGGTCCTGTGCAGTCATCTCACGTGCGATTAACTTCTTTCCAGCATTTAACTGAGACTGTGGTGCAAAATCTGGATCTGAATTAAAATGTATCCCCAGATTTAGGCAGCTTGATGCAGGTTTGGTGGTGGCCCATTTGTTGGTGAAATGTGTAACAGCAGCCAAGTGTCTTCTCTTGTATATTATTATGTTTCTTAATTTCATGGTGTGTTTTCTTTGTTTGTTGTAGTAGCCTGAAGACATGCATCAAAACTCTTACTGTATTCATGAAAACATACCAAAGGCAAACTTCACTGGCTAATTAAATCTTCTCTGTTGCACACTGGCATGACAAATATAGATTTTAAACAAACGTAATTTGCTATTACAGAGCTGCTCCTATTCTATTCACCTGATGTTATCAGAAGGGTCTGGCCCAGGAGGCGGGATGTGCTGAATGCAACACAGGAGGCTGGAGGAGCAAGAATCTGGGGCAGGTGGGTACAAAAATAAAGGGGTCTTTGTACACAGAGGAATTCCTGTATGCTAACAGAAAAAGATTAAGGTTACAAAGCAGATACTTCCATCAGGAAGATCAGAAACTGCATGTCTTCTGTTCTCTTTAGGAGTCATTCAGAGCTGCAGCTTGTTGGCTGCAGAAAGCAAATGAGATTTGGGATGAGAAGAACTGAACCCTACAGCAACAGCTTGTGGTGGAGGGGAACAGAGAACTGTCGAGCACACTGATCATCAACAACAGATGGGTTTTTGTGCAAAACATGGTACCGCAGTTAGACTGGGAAGAAAAAATGATGGCTTTCCATCTCAGCCTTGGAGCATTCAGGAGGAATAGATGAGTACTTGGTGGTTTGAACTGAAAGGTGGGGATTGGCTCGTGTCTCCTTCTTCTTCTCCCTCCTTCCTAGACAAACTTTTTCACTTTTTCTCTGCTTCCTCTAGGATCTTTGTCCGTGCAGAAAATCCTATCTCTGGCCTCCAAGGGACTGAGATTTTGGCAGCCTCCAGCCCCTAAGGCTACTCACTACTGCCAGTTTACCTGATCTGAGTTTGATGCCCTTTTCTTCAAGGCCACCAGCTGATGTTCACAAACTCCTGTCTAGAAGCCATATGCCAGTAGATGAGGTGTGCTGGGTGAGCAGAAGAGAGAAGAAGTGACTGGGGAAGAACTGGCCAGGCTGGATTCTTTGCAGGAACCAGGTCTGAGATGGCCTTGCCACCCAGCTGCTAGAAACAAGACTCGTGTTTTTTCATTGACTGGATCTTGATGCTGCTGGAAAACTCCCTACCTTCCACAGCATGTGCAATTTGTAAAGGAATTCTAACAAAAAAAAAAATAATCATGGATTTACATATAAAATGATAATGTTCTGGTTAATATTGTGTCATTTTCATTAACGATATTGAGGTTACGCTGAATTTGTTTTTCACAGCATCTCTGTTCTCAACATGGAATGAGTTTTTGCACTGGTTGCAGTTCGCTGCTGTATCAGCTGACACGGAAAGCAATGGAAGAAATGATGGTAACTTCGGGTTTGGTAAATCAGCCACTGTCCGTCCCGGGGCTAAGGAACCCCAGATTCATTTAGCCACCAGTAAGGAAAAGGGAAGGTTTTATGCCTTTCTCACAAGTGCTGAAGAGCCACAGAACTGGCTCAGGCATAAAACCTGCCTGGAAGAGAATGGAAAAGGATGCTTCCATGCTGGCCATGGATTCAGGAGGACAGTGCGGCATCAGATTACCCCTCTTTGGTATTCTAAGGTTTTTTTTTATAACCTTAAAGTAGAATGTTATTCCCTGAAGATTGCAGTCCTGCAGTTTAAGAAGAAATACTCTGGTGTAAAATGTATTCCACATGAAATTCTGCTGCTGTGGAAAATGTGAGGCCTTGCCAGAAACCCTCCCACCTGGGAGAGAAACTGAATCCCGGAAAAGTGGATGGGCTCCGCGATATTAAACACCAGGGGAACGGGTTCAACTCTGTTGCCCTTTTCGGTGAGATTGCAGCTGACAGTTCAGGCAGGAGGATACGGGCAGTGAGTAACGTGAAGTGGGATAATGCATGCAGAACACTGTGTGCTGGAAGACTTACATACGGCTCTCGCTCAAAATAGTGTCTTCAGACATAGACTGTGGAGTATGTGCATAATGGCTCTTTGCTGAATTTTTTGTAATGTGTAATCTTTGATGGGAAGTAGAGGCTTTGCTTCTGCACAAAACTGCATCTGCCGTTGTAGACTGCTGGGCATGTTCTGCGCATAATGTTCTGGTGGTGCTGCATGTGTATGTTGCGGGTGCCCAGACATACTCCTGAAGTGATGAAGATTTTTCCTTCATTATGATCTGGTGCAATGACAATTCCTCACCTCAACTACTGGCACTTCAGTGCAAAAAGATCTGATCAATTATTTGTTTAAAGGCAGCAAATACACTTTCTTTTCTCTCTCCTCGTCTCGTTCTCAGATAACTCGGGCATAACATCGTTGCAGTTTTTTCCTAAGGCTTGCTGAATACTTCATCACTAGGACGCGGCACAGGTATCTGCAGTCGTGCTCCGGAACCAAAGGAACTGTTTGGGACTTTGTTCGCTTTGCAAACAAAACAAAGCCTGGCTGCTCTCTGTTGCTCTCTTTTCTAGGCTGTTAACTTTGGGTGTTGTTCACCGTCAGTGCTAGCAGAAAATGAATAAACTTAAAATATGGCTCCTTTGAGCAACCGAACAGAGACGTTTAGAATGAGAGCCTTTCCTCAAATTTACTTACTGCAAACCATTCAGAGCTTGCTAGACCGCTCTCTGTTTTCTACGGTGCTTTGGATCGTGACAGAAAGACACTGTGTAAACGTAAAGATATTATTATTAGCTCCATCCCGTGTTCACAGTGGCTGATAACAGCAACTGTCCTCTCCTTCATTGATGTACTTGTGAGATCCGTCAATCAGGGCTGTGTCAGCAGCACAAGAGGGGGAGGGTGCAAGTGTGTTTATTTTTACTGTCAATTGTGTTTGCTAATGAGAGAGGAGTCCATTACTAGGGAGGGAGCCTATGCGAGTTAGCGACTGAGTCAACTCCTTAGCAAGTGCTGGCTCTAGTGCCAAGTATTGCTTGGGAGAACTGAAAATCATCATTCCTCCACCCCCAGCTCCCCTCTGTCTAGCCTTTCACATTCACTCCCGATATTAACTGGAGGTCACAGCTGCTGGGAAACTGGCAGATACAATTTTACAAATGGATGTTGTCTGATGTCAACCTTTCCTCCTCCCCTCCCCGAGCATCTGACATTTCTCAACCAAACGGACAGATGATAGAGCAAAACTGGGATTATTTCTTTATGTTCATAATAATAATGACTTATTTCCAAAGTGCTTTTGCTCAGTAAGGAGGGGGGATAGAATAGCGTTTAGCCAGCTTGCATTCTCCCATCTCATCTGCCAGTTTATCTACCCCACAGCATCCTCATTTTTCCACTTGATCTCCTCCTCTTTCTTCTTCTTTTTACAGCTTCTGGTCCCATGCACATCACGTTGCTTTGGTGATGGCCCCCTCACCCGAGATCAGACATGGTCCTAGTCCGCTTTGGCTTTACAAACCACCCCTCTGTGCTTTCTAGTCTCTTCCTGAACTGAATATTTTCCTGACCCAGCCTGCTCTCTGCAGGGCAGATTTCTTACTCCCTGGGGAGACGTACTTCACAACGGTGTGCAGTAGCTGCCTTTGGTGTGAGCAGTGTGACTGCTACCTGCCAGTGCTGGGGGGGAATGGCAGCCTGCCATGCCGAGAGCTCTCCGAGCCGTCTGCCTCACTACTGCTTAGAGCAGACGAAACCTCATTTTGCATGAGGCAGGACATCATAGCCCTAAAAAAAGAGGAAATCACGACAAACTCTAAAGCTTTGGGAAGAATTCGGGGCCATCTGGCAGACAGCATCTTCAGCTACAGCCTTTCGGAGAGGTGCTCATCCAGAGCTGTCTCGGGTGGCGGAGCGCTGTCTGCAGAGCCACCGACACAGCTCCTGCTTCCTCTCCTCGTGCTGCTCATCCTGCTGCTGGCCAAATCTAGGACGGGCTATTTCCGTGGGGAAATACCCGAGGTGGTGTCACTACAGGTAGGGTGATATATGTGACCTGTGCATGCCAATTGTCTCAATTCTACCTCCAGAAAAGCCCTTACTGTTACTTCAGATCCTCTTGGTCCATTGCAACACCTTTCTCCAGGTTTGCTCTCCCCTTCTTTTCAATGGAGCAATTCCCATGTGGTTCAGGAGCTGATTTTTGCATTGTTTCCTTATTTCACACCCTTTCCTGGCCTTGCCTAGCTTGTCCACTTGACCGGTCCATTTGGAAAAGGTCTCCTCATCACCTCATAGTATTTCTTTCTGGTCGGCCTGTGCTGCCTTACATCACTGGCCCGGTCATGGCACTCAACCATGACCCTTGTTTCACTGAGCGGGTGGCTGCTGCTTTTTTGTAGATTCTGAAAAAGACTGGAAAACTGCTTTTAACCTGGCAGAAAGGACAGCGGATAGTGGAGGGAGCAGATGTTCTGCGCAGTGCTCCTCCCTTGTCATCTTTGGGGGAAATGGGTTGACTTCGTTTTGCTCCACTCACTTTATAGCATTGTAGTACCAGGCTTGGAAAAGGCAAAAAAGTGAGATTCTGAACTCTTTTCTCCCCTGGACAAGAAAGAAGCAGGAAGGCTTGAATGCTGCTGGGGTTGTATTGGTTTACCCCATCCTATCCCACCTCGTTTCACCACAACCCACGCGGTAAGTTGTGGTAGGGGTAGGAGAGCAAAGATGGATCTCAGCAGGGGAGAAGTGGGAAGAAATTCCTATGAGCCGGGACAACGGCAGGAGAGGAAGGGCTGAGAAGTGAAGAATTCCCCGTTGGTCTTGCAGATGAGGAGGTGCGTGGGGTAGTGGGAATCACCGACACCTGTGGGGAAGAGCTGGGTTTTCTGCGTCGCTGAGTGGCCAGAGTCACTGCAGAGATGATCCAAAGTCACCATCTGCTTTTGGGAGCACTGGTGACTCTGTGAACGTTATATGCTAGGGAGCTGGGAATAGGATGCTCCGGAAGCAGTTCAAACACAGCATCATTTCCAGAGGAAAAAAATATGAAGACTTTGTAATGACTTTTCTGGAGTCCAGCTCCTGGGTTTTTCACTCCTTGTGGCCGGCTGTACTGGACTTCTATTCCTAAACCTCTTCGCACTATTAATCCTCACATTATCCCACTTGTAAGATCCACCTCCCGCTACAAATGGAAAAGGTGTCTGACAGAGGAGATTGAGGGACTTGCCCCTAGATCGAGGGTGAAGCAACTTTCTGGTTCAGGTTCCTTGCTGTTGTCTATTATATCTCCTAGACCATAACCCTCTTCCCACCCCATCCTTCGTATGTATCACCTTGCTTTCTTCTACTTATCTACCACAGTTCGTGTGAAATGCTCCGCCAGTGTTGATTTAGCCATATAAGAACAGTTTTCCTGCTTTTCTGCCTCAACTAATTGCTTTTAAAAACATTTCAGCTGAAAGTGCATCTTCATAGCCTACGCTCTTGAATTTTTCTCTTCCTCTGCAATTATTTACCCCTCGAAAGTGGTTTTATTTAGCTACAGTATGTACATTAAATATGAAAATGTGGTTGACTTTTTTAGAATAGTTATTATTGGATGATTTCAGATTGCATGATGAACATGAAGTAAATAAGTCTTGCTAAGTAGGTAGGCAGTGTCATAGTCAAGGGTTACTTCAATATCTCTCGCAAGCATCTGGCTCTAGGTGCCACAACCTTTGAGAGTATAGGCTGCAGAATAAAGTTGAGTTATAATTTGCTGGTGGACATTTTCAGGTCTTTGTCTTTCTTTTGTAGTTTCTTTAGCTCCTATATGTCATACCCTTTGCTCCCAGCATGATTTATGGCACAGCCCAGAAGGTAGGTTGGCGAGGCAGTAAGAGGACTTATGTCCTGCAGAGGGGATTAAAAAACAATATTTTGTACTTGTCTGGGTACATGAGTACAGAAAAAATCAAATTCTAGACTTGGAGATTATGCCCTCAAAATTCAAGGTAGTTAAAAAACTTACTCTCAGTTAAGCTTGATCTAAAATTTGCCAGAGCTGTAATTTAGATCAGATTTCAGGCAGTCAGAACCACTTTTGCTGAATAGGTTTCAGCCTCACGTGGAACAGGCTTTGTAATGGGCTTGATGGAAATATAGCAGACATCTGATCTCTGTGGCAGCGCAGCTGATTCTAGGATCAGTTCAGTTGAGCTGAAACTAGTCTGAATTATAAACAAATGTTTGCTTTTACTGCCGTGATGTAACAACATCCTTCAATAGTGGGCAGGCATGGTTTGTCCCAGGCACCCTGTTCTCCCCAAGGCTGGTTGTTTGCTGTCCTGTCCAGTCTTCAAGAGCCGATAATGGACTGCACATGCTATTCTCATTAATACGTTTGTATCTTGTATATCTATTCGTACTACATCTGTATAATTTTATACACTTCTGCGCACTTTCCGATGTTTCCGCTCATAAGGCAGCAAGATTCAAACTCTTCCTTTTATTTGATAGGGTGTTAGAACTTTCCAGCTTGGAAAAGAGACATCTGAGTAGGACGTGACAGAGGTCTAGGAGGATCACAGGGACGGGTAGGAAATGACTGTTTTCTCTTAATATGAGAAGTAGGAATCCCCAGTAAATTTATCAGTCAAATCCAAAAAGAGGCACTTTTTTCATCTGGTGCATGCTTAAACAGTGCAATTCACCGGATGGTGTAGAGGGCAAAATTATAAATAGTTCTAAAAGCATCTTGACACATTTATGGAGGAAAAAAAAGGCCATTAAGATCTACTAAACACATTGACGCAGTTGTGATCTTTGGCTCAGGAAACTCTCAGCCATGGATATCTGGCTGCTGGGAGAACACAGTGGGAGAAGGATCACTGTATATTTGCGCTGTCTTTGCCTAAGCCTTTGCTGCTTCCTGATGCAGTCAGAGCACTGGGCTGGGTGGTCCTTTGGGTCCGGTACCAGACATATGCTCTCAGAGTCTTAGCAATATTTCCTTAAGAATACACAAACTGTTTGGAGTCGAGTTAAACATTGGTGTTTAACTTCATCAGCAGAGAGGTTTTTTCACTGTCTTGTCAGGAGTTGTTCCTAGCATGATCAAGGGACAACAAGAGCATCTCTGAAGTTAGGACAGTCAATAATAATTTGGAAGGAATGTTAACATACCTTGATTAAATATTCATGTTATGAGTCATAGGGAGTTCTTGGAGATTGGGGAGAATGGGAAGAAGGCTTAAGTCTCAGTGGAACCCCGCGAGGGAACTATGTATTTAAGATAAGTAACATATCCAGTCTGTGTCCGAGCAATACCCAGGACGAGGGTCTTGCCTGAAAGTTGGATCCCTGATACAAGGACTGTGTTCTGGCATCTTTTTAACTGGAGGAAGCAGAGTGAACTTCTGGCAGCTTAACTATAGCACAAGTCTGGTTTTCTTTAATTGATGTACGCCTGTCTCTAAGCTTAGCAATTCTATTTTTAATACATGAATCGTAGCAAATACATTATGTCTTTAATTTTAACTTAACCTCCTTGTCTGCTGTTAGAAGTGCCTTCAGGGAAGCTTGAACTCCAGAAGCTCTATTCCCAAGACAATGTTGAACCATAAACCACCCTCACGGTGTCCTGGGACAAATTCAAGCTCCCTCATGAAGCTTTCTGGGCTTGCATGAGAACTAGCAACACAAGATGTCAATCTGGAAAAGCTGCTTTCTGTCAACAAAATTTCCCCAGACTACCTTTAGCATGAAGCGAAACAGTGAGATGAGTTCCTGAACCTTAAGGCTCCTCCATGAGTTTACAAAATCAGGCCGAGCAAATTTTGAAATGTTCGGGAGCTGCAGCGGAGGCAAACCTTAGAGAGAGTGAATGCAGTTAGAAGGGCATAATGTGCTTTTTTGTTGCTTTTGATTACTGCGATGCT
Organism: Cariama cristata; assembly: GCF_000690535.1. Lineage (NCBI taxonomy): Eukaryota > Metazoa > Chordata > Aves > Cariamiformes > Cariamidae > Cariama > Cariama cristata. The sequence goes on along the minus strand of NW_009614710.1, from coordinate 22,921 downwards.
TTTTGCTCTGACCAATAAAACCTCTTTCTTCCTTACAGTTAGCAAAGGCATTTGTTCTGAAGCAAGGGTGCCAGCGTTGGTGTGGATGGGGATCAGGAGAGTAGAGGTCCGGTATAAAGAGAGGCAGATTTTGTAACTACTTGTGGTGTTCCTAATGTCTGTTTAACTTGGGAGCTGGAATATGTCACGGAAGTAATGAACACTTCATGACTCTCGATGACCTGAGCTTTGATTCATGCTCACGGAGATGCCATGGGAACACCAAGAACTACACACACCACCTGCCCCAGCTCGCTGCCTCCCTGTCTGAACTCCTTTCAGCTTTGATCTCTTTTGCCTTTCTCCATGTTTCCCACCAAAAGGGCTAATCTACCCGACAAGTGGTTGTGTCTGACATGATACCCAGCTGCCCTCTCCCTCCCCTTCTTCATGCAATATATACTAAACAGATTCTCATTATTGTTCTCTGGTAACTAGGCAACCATGAAATGTCAGCTTGGCCTAAATAAATAAAAAAGGGAAACGTATCTTTGTACTATATTTATATCTACATACGTGTACTTATCGATATATGTGGTCATCTGAGCACGTCTATATGTGTGTGAAATCCGACTAAATGTGGCAATACTTTGCACTCCTGACTGTGATCTTGAAGCTTTTTGTTTAAGCATACCCTTGCTCTTGTGATGGAAATATTATCACTACCTCCAAGTGACAGGTAAGCAAGCTATGGCATAAAGAAATAAAGTGACATTTCAAGGTCGCAGAAATACCCAGCTGAAAATGCAGGAACAGCTTCTTGAAAAATGTGTGCATGAAAATCCTGTACCAGATCCAAATCCTTCACCCCATCACTATTTCCAGTATTGCAAACAGCAGACTGGCATCTCCCTGTCTTTTCTCCGTGCATCTGCTCCTCTTTTCCTCTCTCATCTTGCTTACTCATTGCATGGCTGTTGTTGTCCCCCAGATTTTTCCTATTGTTCCCCAACGACTGTTCCCTTTCATCAGATGTCCTTTTACTTCATAGAGACACATTTTCCTTAGACCTTCTCTGGCTTATTGTTCCTCTTCCTTCACTGCCACGTCTCCTTTCTGCTCTCCAGCCTGCTCTTCTTCCACCCTTCACCCCCATATCCAGAACTTGGCAAGTTGCAGAAAATGGTCATTCCAAGAGACACTGGTGGCATGTCCTTGGAGCTGGGAGTGGCTGCAGGCTGCAGGGAAAAGCACTTCCCAAGTTGGAGGCAGAGAGTTCCTTTCGATGAGAATGAGAGGCACAAGGATTACCTGGGGAGGAGGAAAGAAAAAACACCAAATTTCGTTGCTCTCCGTAACTCCTCTCCTTTCCCGAAGAGGAGGATTTCAGGAAGTTTCTCCCATGTGAAATGGAACTATGCAAATATTTGGTATGAGCCAGACATGAGTCCTTGCTCTGGCAGTGCAGGACTAGTACTTTGGTACTGCAGCCCCCGCCAAAGAATTTCATGATGTAAAAAAAGCCCTTTACAGAGTTGTGGGCTGTTCTCGGCACCCAGCCTACAGGATGAGGCTAGAGCATCTTTGTGCATTGACAGTCCTTTGTCACCATCCTGGACCTTTCCCAATACCAGGTCCAAAATAAAGCTCCCCTCCCCTATGAGCACCTGGGAATTCCCCAGGATCTGTCCGTGTCCTGCTAGTGTGTGTTTCCTAGAGACTTAACCTAAACATTGTCTGGATGCTATTCAAGACTCGGGGCAAAAAACTGAATCAGGCAAACATCAGGTCTCAGTGGATGTCTTAAGCTCTTCCTTGGTTACCTAGAGAAGAATTCTGGTTTCTCAGACTGAGGATCACTGCACTGAGTTTCTCAGCACCAAGAGAAAACAGATCCCTGGTCAAAACTAGGGATCAAGAGCTGGAGAGTCCGGGTTTTTTTGTTCGTGTAGTGTGCACCTGACAAACAGTAGCAAGGGGGGTATACATACGACTGTATGCTCGGGGTCCTGAAGTTTAGTTAGGGATGTGTTTATGCAGTCAAGAGGTTTGCTCTAACATCATAACTACAAGAGCTTATCCTGTGTAAGTTGAGTGGGCTTAAAAGAGGAGTAGGAGGAAAAGAACTGCAGCAGAGCTGGAGGCAAAAAGGGCAGGAACAGCTACCTTAAAGCATGACTATTTAAAATTTCCTGACCCATGTGGGCACCACTCCCCTCCCTTAGCTGAAAACACACATTCAAGGCTGTGCGTCTGAACAGATCTTCCGTCACCCACATTCAGCCATGACAATCTTCAGCAGGTCCATTGTAAGCCAGGACAGAAACCAGGACAGATTTTCAGCTGGCTGTAGAGACCAAAGTTGCCACCATCCTTTCAGGGCTGCAGTCGGAGCCCATTGCTGACGCCACGCCAGCAGCAGGCTGATGGGGCTTGGTGGGTGAACCTCTAAGAGATGCAGTCTTTCCAGCGGGGCAAAACCTCACTGCTTCCAACCCCCCGCTTCCCCCCGGTGTGGTTTCTCGTCCATCCCACAGTCGGTGCTGAGGGAGCAGCCTGCCCTCCTGTAGCTGCTGGAGTAGGGGAACAAATGCTGATCTTGGGAGTCTCTGTGGGTCATCTGGGCAGGGCACTGGCTGTCCTGTGCTCATCCTGACCATCATGTCGTTAGCGCAGCCCCCAGCACAGATTTAGCCTATGCCAACTCGTAGACAAAGCCTGGCTCCAGCTCAGGGATGGCTTTGTCCGGGGACCGGTCCCAGGAGGTGTGAAGGGGTAGAAGAGGGGGGTGGCTATAGGGACAGGAGGTGTGCCACTTGCCTTGCAAATGGACCCTGGCCCGTTTTACCTCCTAGGATCGACTGAGCCAGCTGATCGCTAGCAGGCGAGGGCCAGGATAGGTGTAGAAATATTTCCTTTCTAGATCACAAGGGAAGGCAGATGAACCTCATCCCTGACTCGGCCAGTCAAGCTAGGTCACCCAATGATGTTAAATTGCTCAAAAAGAGAAGTAATGGCTTTTAAACGACATTTCCTACGGTAATTCCTCTTTTGCCTTCTACAGGGAAAGATTTGGGGCAGCTGGTGTTGTAGCTCCATCTACCAGGAAGCAACGAGTCAGGCTCCACTGTCAGTCACAGATGGTGTAATTAATTCTTCTAGGTAGTGTAATTAGTCCGTCCTATCAGCTACATATTTTCTCAGTCAAAATTATGCTAAAGCTAATAATACATAAAACAGAGAAAACAAAAAAGAAACCCCAAAAAAGGGAAGCAATAATGGGAGGAGAAGGGATTAGAACAAAATTTACCAGTGTATAATTTTTTCTTGTTGTACATTTCCTCTTCCCTTCAGCTTCAAACACAATTCAGAACAACTGGTGAATGTAGCAAGCAGAATGAATACAAATTGGCTTACTTTAAATAGCAGCATGTAGGACTTAGCCAAAGTCTGCTTTCAGATGCTGAGGCGAGATAAGGCACGGATCCTGCAACGAACTCTGTGCGGGCATTGTGTCAGGGCTGGGCTTCTGCACTGTGCCGTGCCCGAAAGTCTGGGGTGGAGGAAGGCAGCGCATCCCCTGCCGGTGCGTGCTCTTCTTCGACTGGGGTCCCGGCAGGGCAGACCTGCTGGCGGGGCTGCGTGGGAACCTGGGTATAACTGTCCTGCAACACAACGTGGGGTGCGTTGGATGTTTCTGCCTCCGAGCAAGGAAGAGGTACCTGGGAGCGGTGGTCACAGATTTGGGAATTGGTCCCCAAAGCAGGGAAAGGTTGCGTTATCTGGGATGGCATCCCTAAGAGAGGCCTCATGGCCATCCATGAGTGGGGGACTGTGGCCCAGAAGACCCCTGTGGGCTTGTTTCCTTTCCAACTCAGATGTTAACGCAGAGCAGCTCTCTCAAATGGAGTTTGGCTGGTGGGAATAAAGAACCACCCCAAAATGTAGCTACTGTGGGAATTTCCTTGGGGCTCAGATTTGAGGGTTGAGCCCAGAGATAGAAAAACCAGAAACTGCTGGGTGGAACCTTCCTCCGTCATGACATGAATCGCTTCCCCAGAGGTTGGGCAGGCAGGGAGAGGAGGTGGTGACTGGCCTGAGCAAGCTGGAAAAGGGGCTCTGCAATGAGCTCAGCCTGTTGTCATGTCACCCCCTCTTCCCCCTAAGCTGTTTTGGTTCCCCAGCTTGCCCAAAGCATCCCCTGGACCTACAGTGCCCAGCTGGAGAGAGGATGGAGGGGGATTGTGTGGGGGGACAGGGATGCTGTAGCGCAGCTGGGGAGGAATTCTGTGAGCAGGACATGTCTGATGTCTGTGGTGGGAGGGAGGGCAGTGAGCGAGTTTGCAAAGAAAACTGGTGCTGAGAACATGAAGCTATTTTGAGCAGAAAAGAAGAAGATTCAAAGCAGACTGCACGAGTCAGTCCCGGTAATGAGAGACTTCTGAGCACGGTCGATCTCCGTAATCACTCCTGTGTGAGCTCTCCAGGGCTGGGCAGGCTCACAAAGGTCCTGTGGTGGTCCTGGCTCCAGCATGGACACCAGCACATGTTGCCTCGGAGCATCCTGTGCTCATGGCGCTCCCGGACAGGGATGGCCCCGTGAGCCCAACGCCCCACGGCACCTGTGGGCATCAGCCTCGCTGCTGAGTGACCCCATGGCGAAAGGAGAGGGGGAGCTGGCTGAGTCCCCACCAGCGCAGAAAGCCTGTTTCCCTGGAGATAGAGTTATCTCTTTCTAAGAGTGGATTTAGCCCAGATGGGAAAAAAAAATGCTGAGAGGGAACAAAGTCCTTTTTTTAGAGCTTGAGGAGGCACAGCCTTCCCTAGTGCTGACCCCCCGCGTCTCTGAGAGCACCCTCTCTGCTGAGAAGAGGTGGTGGGGCAGCCTGGCCGTTCCCCCCGATCCTAAACCTGCCACAAGCAGTGATGGTGTGTCCTGGGAGAGGGTACAGGGCTCTGTCCCCTGATGGGGTTATCCCCTGGTTTGGTGTCACGCCTTCCAGTCCTCCCAGTAGCTTCAGTTCAACCAGCTGAAAGTCAGCTATGGAGGTGATCCTTTGCCATACCTCAGTGGGCACGGTGAGGACTGCCTCGTGGCTACCCTTTGACAGAGCACTTCGTGCTGCCTGGTGAGATGCAGGCTCGGGGTAAACTCATGCATCGCAAATGGCAAAGCCTTTTGGTCACAGCCAAGCTGGTGCAGAGCTGCTGACACACGGGTCAGAGCACAGGAGCCCACCGACCTGCAGCGTGGCTCAAGGAAGAGTTGGAGGTGTCCCTCACCCCACGAGAGGTGGTCATGGTTTCCCAGGAAGGCTAAAGAGCAGAAGGGACTCTGCTACCTGCAAACTTTGTCCTTTAGAAACTCAAGTAGCTTCAGGCACCACACCCGCCCCTTAATCTCCCTGACAATTTAGTTTCTGTCTTTCTCATCTCATTTTGCTTCAACGTCTCTCCTAACACCCCCCCATCCTTCCGTCTCTCTTGTTGCTAGGTGAAAAACTCTGAGCAGCAGCCATGGAAGCTGACTCACGG
>NW_009614710.1:4496-17322 GCF_000690535.1 Cariama cristata | reverse complement strand
ATGGGAAATGGAGACACCGACTATTCCCCAGTGCCCAAAGCCAGCTGCTGTCACGCTCCGATGGCCCTGACGGGCTGTGAATTGCCCTGATGAGCTGTGAACGGCCCTAAGCAGCCTCACCTGGGACCCCCGCCCACGCACCCACTCTGCTCCTTGGCCTGGGAGCACCACACAGCCTCAGCCTTGCCCTGTGCCTGAGTTGTGCAGCAGGCAGGTTTGATCTCAGCTTTCATGAAGCTGGTTGAGCTTCTTGGGCTGACCTTGGACTTGATTTGTGGCTGTTGGATGATCGCTGCACTGGCCTTGCTCGGGTACTGTGGGGCTGTGCGTGTGGGCTGACCTTGGACTTGATTTGTGGCTGTTGGATGATTGCTGCACTGGCCTTGCTTGGGTGCTGTGGGGCTGTGCCTGTGTTGGTGACAGCATTGGTCCTGCAGTCCCTCTCTTCTCTCGGCTTTCCTTGCGGAGCAGCCTGCCCCGTCTGCTCCCTGAGAGCCCGAAGGAAGGTAGCGGTGGTGGGAGATGCTTGGGTCTTGTCTCAGCGGACTTGATTTGTGGCTGTTGGATGATTGCTGCACTGGCCTTGCTTGGGTGCTGTGGGGCTGTGCCTGTGTTGGTGACAGCATTGGTCCTGCAGTCCCTCTCTTCTCTCGGCTTTCCTTGCGGAGCAGCCTGCCCCGTCTGCTCCCTGAGAGCCCGAAGGAAGGTAGCGGTGGTGGGAGATGCTTGGGTCTTGTCTCAGCAACCTCCCCAAAATGCTGCACTTTCCTTTTTCTTCATCACAGGTGCTTTCAAGGCATTATTGGAAGCAGCACTGGTACTTCTTTGGCTTTCCTTAAGCCGGTGCAAGAATGTTCATGTGCCCAAATGTGGCTATAAGAGAATAACTGCTTAGCTTCTTCCTGGAGACCAAAAACTCAATATAGCCATGAGCCTCCTACTAATTTTCTGTTACTCTTGATGTTCTTGCTAATTCTGGATTGCTGTCCTTTTGTGCTAGTGACCTGAAAACTTTCTGCAGCAACACGGATGATATTCCACCTTGGACCATGTTTCTCCCACAACAGGGTGGTGCAAGGCATCTCAGCGCACCCCGTGACAGTGAGTACAAGGGAGCACGAAGAGATGGGACTCGGGACACTGCGATGCTGAATGTTTCCAGGAGAAATATGCAAGGCAGAATGTGGGGGGATCATAGCCAGTAAAAATGGAATTTAAAACTCTCTTCAGATTTTTCTTGTGTTACTTTAGATTTGAAAGTATGCAGCAACTTATAGTATCCATGGTGATCTTCATTCACATTGTTAAAGAAGATCTGATCACCAGTTAGGCTAGCTAGCATGGCAGTTTTTCTCTTCGGTACGTAACAACAGGCAGTTAGGGTGCTGGGTCTGTCCAGGGTTTACATTTCTCTAGAGGGCTGACGTGACAACTAACCACCAGCTCTGGAGCTGTCAGCCTGGCTTACGGAGGTTACTGGAGAGGATGCAGGGGCATACAGCTCTCCATTATAGCTTTCCACTCCTCTTTCTGATCTCATCCAAGTACTCAGGGTGCTTCAAATTCATACCCTTAAATCTTCCTAGAGTGCAGGATCAAAGGCTTGATTTGGAGGCAGGTTAATTTGGCAGAATAATTGCTCTTCTCAGGATCATGACAGGAGAAACCAATTTATATATGCAATCTGGGGGCTTTGTCATGGCTGCTCATTGCATGCTGTTGAAGCAGCCTGGGCAGAACTCGGAGGGATTTGCACCAGGGTCAAAGAACAGACTGCTTTAGAGTCTTGCCCCGTGCTGGGAAGAGCAGTGCTAAAGCAGCCAGGGTACGGTGGCTCACATTGCACAGCGGCTGGGATGGAGTGCTGAGAGCAAGACCAAAGAGCAGATTCATTGAGGGTGGGAAGGGCAGTTGGCTGTCGGCATAGCGTAGACATCTTCACTTAGGTGCGTGGCACTGTATGCTCTCTGCTTTCCCGTGTGTAGTTTTCCTGTTGGGGTCCGTGGGGGGTCCCATACATTGACTATGGCTTCTAAAATGGACCAGACCTTGAGCGTTGGTCAGCTGTGTAGATGAGGACAGGATCTGTTCCTTGCTATGAAAAGGGACTTTAATTTGGTTCTTCCATGACGTCCAGTATTGTGATGTATTCACATTTCACATCAATAAAATGAAGTCTCTGTTCCTTCTCGTACTTATGTGTATAGTCTGCTGTTTGAAATAGTAGATATTTTTAATGTTTCGATAGCTTTATTAAAAGAAAATGGAAATGGAAACCACATTTCTTAAATGAATTTTATCTCTATGGCAGTTCCAGCGATTCAGATCTGTGTCAGTGCCAGTTTATTGCAGTCTATTTTCTCCTCAGCGAGCATCTGCTTAACAGTTCAGTGCAGATACAGACAGATAGGAACATTCTAGCACGCACCTAACTCCAGCCTGGGGCATGGCAGAAGTTACTTAGGGTACTAATTCATCTTTTTTAAAGCAAAAATAGTTTGGTCTAGCAAGATGTTTTGTCCACTGAACAGGTTACAATGATCTTGGAATAACAGAAAGTGAGGATTGTGCTCTCCCTCCCCCTGTTACTTCCCTTAACTTGTTTTTTCCTAGCAGCAGTATTTAGAACAAGTTGTTGTATAAATTTTGTCTTAATCTTTGTATGCTTTACCCTGGTCTACGTATCACAGGTCTTGTGTTGTAACCTAACTGCTATGACCTATTATGAGAAGCTGCAGAGCACTAAGCCATGAAGCTCCCCCAACTCATATTTTTTCCACTTCTCTTTCTCTCCATTGACTACAGGATTAAATTCATTTTTTTAAGGTTTATTCACTCTCAGACCAAGAAATGGATCTTAGGAACAGGTGGAAAATAAGTACAAGATTGAAAGCAAAGTGCTCTTGTCTGTGTTTATGGAATTGTTTAAGAAATGCCACTTTGGTTAAGCAGAGCATGGAAACACAATTATCCATGCTATCTATGCTGCGAGGGAGGAGGAGGATGGCTTCCTGCTCCCGAAAAGGCAGGGCGGTTTCCCACGGTGGAAGGGCTGCTCTTGCTGCTGAGCGGCGCCCAGTCAGCCATAGACTCGTGGAGCAAAACGAGGCCAAGGTTCTTTAAACAGTAAAGCACAAAATAAGACTCCTGTGTTCTTACCTTTACACTCCTTAAAGAAAGAAGCTTCTTTTTGAAATGTTCCTCTGTCAACAGGCTTTGTCTGAGCAGTGCTCCTGGAAGGGAGGGATCTGGTCGGAAGGGTCCTGCTGCAGGGCTGGGACACCACTGAAGGGACCTCCTAGGTCACGGGGCTCATTCCGCGATTCTGGCAGGCCCTGCCTTGTACAGGTACACAGGTAGGTGCTTGCTGACGGGCCACGCGGTTTCTGGCATGCATATGCATAACGATACTGACCTATAGGGGTGCTTGCAGAGCTGGAGCCTGCGTACCTGGTGGGGAAAACAGGGATGTGTCCCCAGCAAATGGACCCGTTTGCTGTCAAACAAACAAGAATTGTTCTGCCAGTGAAGGCGTTCAGACTTCCAACGGGGAAAATGTATGATGAATTACACTCTATCTCCAACAGGCGCTTCAGATATACAAGATTTCGAAGTAATTTTCAGGATTCCTACCACTGTGTCATGATCTTAGCTCAATGAAGGATGCTGGCCGTTCTCTCCCAGGAGAGACCATTGCAGCGACACAGCATCGTACTTGCCAGCAGAAGGTCTGGCTACTGGAGCTGCGTGATGAGGCAGGGGAATATCACATGGGTGACTTTGGGTCTGTTCCTGGCAGCACTAAGGGCAGCCAGGCCAAGGTTTTCTGCTGTACCTTGTGTTTTTTGTTTCCCCTTGAGTCTTATCTGACCTCATAGTTTTTGCTCCTGATCCTTGTCACAGCAGTGGAAGGCAGGAGGGAATTTATTCAGGTTTCAGAGCTTCTCGTCCTCCCCCCTTAGTCAGCTGTGTCTCTTCCTGTCAGACAAGTGAGATACCTGTACCACCGTCCTGGTGCTGGTACCATCCCGACCTTGGGGGGGTCCTTCGAGGTCACCCTCCTCTGGCTTCTGGTGGAGCATTGCCTTAGCGTTGCCCACACTGCTGGCTGCTGCTTTAGGCACACAAGAGACTTGGAAAGGCTGCCACCCACTTCTCTGCCAAAGGCGTGGTAAAGCTGTCTGCAAGAGCGATGAGGCTAGAAATCCCTCTAGAGAGCGGAAGCGGTGATGGTGAGGATGGGGTAGGGTCCCCGCAGCAGAGGAGGAGCCCTCGGGGCATGTGTTTTGGGCACAGGGATCCCTCTGGGAGCCAGTGGCTGGCTCTCCTAGGTGTGCTACAAGAAGCTTTGAGGAGAGAAAGTAACTTCACCAGCAGAGCCTTTCGATAGCGCTCACCCCACACCGACTTGTAGTGGGAGACTGGTGTAGGGAGAGGGCCCCACGGGAGGTGTGCGGAAACCCAGCCTCTGAGCATCTCTGGCTGAGACTCCCGCTCCCTTACAGCGAGAGGAGTCTTTTAGTGCTTCATGTCCCTGTGACCTTGGTTTGGCACGGAGTGAATACAAAGCGAGGAGCAGCTTAGTGCTCAGAAGTGTAGCCAGCTAACTACAGCTCTCTTAGATCGCCCTTCTGCAAGATCTACAGATTGCAAGGCAGGAATGAGGGTAGGGGGAGAGGATTTAGTCAGCCGATGAGCCTGGCTTCTCTGTCTCTTTTAAGAAAGCGGATTTATTGGTATTAAACATGTCTCTCTTAATGTGGGTGATTTAAAATGGAAATTGCCTTTGAAAGGGGATTTCCTATTAACTAGCTGGGAAAGAAAAATGGGATAATACCGTCATCCCTATACAGGGCCCATAGATGAGATGCTGGAACAGAATGATCTGGTTAACTGTTGCTTCTTCAGAAATTACAGCTTCTCTGTAAGAGCGAGCCTTGCTCAAATTCCTCCGTGAGGAATGGTTGTATAGATGCTTCCATAAAGTTATTTTTATGGAAGAAGCAGCAATCTTACTGGTCCTTTGGGTTTCAGGTAAGTACCCACTAAATATGAACTCTGAGGGCAGGACCAGGAGGATGCCCAGCTCTTCCATGTGTTACATTTGAGGGCAGATGGAGATGCAGACGCCAGAAGACTGGACTGAGGATTCACATTTGTTACCATGCAGTTAATGCCAATCAAAACTTGGATTAGTTAATGATTTTATTAAGAAAAAGAAAGCCTTGTCTATACCCAAATTTGCACTAGTTTAATCCAGGTTGGCCCAGTTATCAATTTAATTAAGTCTATGCAACCCCTTTATGTGGAAGGATTGATTTACTTAGTGTGAACCCTTTCAGTATGCTTTGGTTAAAATGAATCTGTACAAGGGGGTGTCTCTGCAGTCAATGGAGGAGGATACACCTCAGCTAGGTCTGGACAGACCAAATCCAGAATTCATATCAGCAGGCTGCTGTGCCTGGGCTGATTGATGGCAGGACAATGCCACATTAGCATCGTTATATGTCACAATTAGGATTATTTAATGTCAGTGTACTATATCATGGAGCAGGGTAGACATGCCCTGTCAAGCCTAGCACTCAATTTGGGGACCCAGGCCCTTCCCCAAGTCCCTCAGTCAGGACACAAGGCAACATGCATCGGAAAGAAACAACCTCTTGATTAGGTTGAAACACCTTTGCTTTCATTATTCGTGTCTGTGGGTAAGGAACAGGTCTTTTTGAAACCTTATTTCCTCATTGCCCACCCTGGTTGTGCAGATGCTGCTCAGTGCTTGTGACAGGGAGCTCTTTGTCTTCCTACTGGGGCCTGGGACTTGGGCTATGTGTGATGTGACATGAGGTAAAACGCAAATAACTCCAAGAGAAGAGGGTTCTGCTGTGGCCCTCCCGCAAAGTTCCTTTTAAAACGGTACCTGGTGCTCAGAGCTTGTGGCCTTGAACAAGAGAGAGCCTTCCAGTCAACTTGGAGCAAACCACAGGGGTGATCCCAGCCCCTAATGGTGATATGCCTGGTAAAAGCAGTGTGTCTAAAGAGCACCTTAGCTACCTGGGCTGCCCTTGTATGCCACCCGTAACAGAGAGATGGTGCCAGCATGTCAGCCTCTGAGCTCAGTCTTCTCCTGGGGTGGTTTCTGAGATTGCCCAAGGCACCTGGGGAGCCTTTTGCTCAGGCTGTGCTGAATACAGACAGCACTCGGCTCACCCTGAGATCTCCACCTCCTCTGAACCCAGCTGGTTGCAGGCAGCAGGGACAAGCCTTCAATTTCTCCTGTGTGCCATGAATGCCTTCCAAGAGTTTACTGCCTCGCACTTGCTCGTGGTATTTGCTCAAAAGCTCTAGGACAGTGAAGCACAGAGGACCTTCTGTCTCCAGCTCTCTTGTATAGGAAGCTGAGTGATGGTGAGATGAGAGATTTGGTGTTTGGGAGTCACTGGTGCTGGTCCCAGGAGGTGCTGTGACCACCTCCTTCAGAAATGCAGAAGCGACAGATGGAAAAAAGAGCAGGGAGGGGCTGCAGCAAATGGTCACTTGTGGATCTTGCTGCTGCTTGTTTGTCTCCTGCCATCGTGGTTTACATCCCCTGGGGAGCTCGTTCCAAAAGTGCCCAAGAGAAACTGGCGTCTGCCTACCCTGTGCCTGGGGTGTCTCGTCGAACCACTCTCCTCGACAGGACAACCACGCCATTGCATCTGCTGAGGGTCTGCAAGGACCAGGTGTGTTTCCAAAAGCAGATAAAAACATTTTCCTTTTTTTTGAAAGATTGGGGTGAGGCTGGAGGAAATACTCTGTGTATTGCAACAGCTCTGTTGAGGGGAAGGAAAACATGAGGCAGGTGGTGGGCGCTTGGATCATTTGTCTTGGTCTGATGAGGGGGAGCTGACCCTTGGCATGTAGCATGATTACGGGGAAGGCAGAGACAGGGCTAGGCTGAGAGAAGTGCTAAGCCTCTTAGCTTTGGAGGTAGAGGAGGACGGCCTGCGGCAGCTCTCAGGATGTGGAGAGGCCAGGGAGTGAACGGGGGATAGGTGGAGGTAGGGGTGGGTATGTACGTCTAAGGCCTGTGTTGCGGATGTGGCTGCTACCCCAAATTGCCCTCATCGATGTTCTGCATGCAGGCAGACCAGGCTGGTCAGCGTGCCGTCTGGAGATGATGTGGAGTAGTGTCCTCACCACCTGCAGTGAGTGACCACCAAGGCCAGGGGGAAGAGACAAGGGACAAGACGGAAGACTGGTGATCCATGCAAGACAGGGAAGTGCCTGGTGCCTGCTGAAGGCCATTCCCGTTGGAATTCCTTGGTCTCTGTGCTTGTGGGTGCTGTATGTATTTGTGGGCATACTGGCTGCTTGGCAATGGCACGAGTGCCTGGGCCGCTGCTCTTGGCTGATGAGGGAAGAGAAGAGGATGGACTTGAGTAGATCCTACCTATGGCCAGATGGAAGAGCTGCTGAGAGACAAAATGGTGGCAGGCCCACCAGCTTGGGAGTTGATCTGCAATGGGTTGCTGCCATCTGCAGTGGTTGGTTGCTTGGAAGATTCGTGGTGCTCGGCAGCCCTGTTATCACGGTTCAGCTGGCGATGTCAGAGGAGGGGACACTTTGGAGGACACTGATACCGGGAGGGGATGGGGGAGCTAGGGGAGGAAGGTAAGTACAATAACCATGGTGGTCCACACTGGTTGTGTTTTGCTCAGGACTGCGTGATGGAGCAACTGCTGGGTCTCGTTATAGCTGTGTGTAGTCCCTTGTGGGTTTGGTGGGGATAGGGAGCTGGTGAGCATCTCGATGCTCTACAGGGATGTGGGCAGAGCAGCTGAGGAGGAGGCTGGGCATCCTGTCTTGATACCGACTGGGTTTTTGAAGAGATAAATGGGGTGTGAGGGTGTGGGCATCCTGGAGCATGCCTCCCCATGGCCTTGTAAAGGCATGCTGATAAACATGGAGGCTGTAGTCTGTCCAGCCAACATGGGATTTCTCAGAAATTTGGGCTCAAAGACCCTGCAGAGCGCACTTCTATACTTCTGCAGGAATTGACTGAGGACAGGAAAGGAATGGGACAGGTTGCCCAGAGAGGCTGTGCACCTTCCATCCTTGGCTATTTTCAAGACCCAACTGGTTAAAACCCTGAGGCCAAGAGTGCAAAGGGACAGCTATCAGCTTCTGTCGATGGGCAGTAGACTCGTTTGAGGCAAAGTTCATCACTGAGGTTGTCATAGGAGTGGTAGGCACTGTCATGGTGTACCCTTGTTATCCTTTCATGATGTGCCCCATGGCACTGCACACCTTGTAGTGTCCCAGAGGGAGCACTAACAGTTTCACTCAAAATGGGTCCTCCAGCTGCTGGACGTGTGGCTCTACAAACTGTCAACTTGAGGTGATGGCTCACCAAATGAATAAAATGGGGTCCTACGCCATTATAACGCAGGGACTGATGGATGGTTGAGTAGGATGTTTGACCTGCTCTATGGGCATTAATGCAGGTAATGTTGGATGTGTGTTGGATGCCTGCATCTTCAGAAGTTGTCTTTGTCATCATGCCCAGGTCAGCCTTTTTTGTGCCCGTGGACAGGAACTTCTGTAGTGCACTGCCACCAACCTGTATTCCAAATAATGCAGCTTACCTTAATTCTTACATCTCTTTCCAAACATGCCTGGCCGTTCCCGACATTGCGCTGCACCTTCAGCTCCTGCTGACTTGTCATAATGTGCATGTTCAGCCAGTCACCTGTAACAGCATCCCAAGGTTTGCTGACATTTCTGTAGCCTGTTCTGGATAACACAAGACAGCAAGGCCAATGAGGAGCTGTTCCATCAACACTGGATTTGCTGGAGTCAAATCTGCCTTTGCTCAGCCCAACAGAGCCACCAGCATTGGGCGACTCCTAGTAGGTAAAGGCCCCTCTTAATAATATATATGTCCATGGCAGGAAGGAATGTAATGACATAATTCGCAGTTAAAATTGACAATTCATGTCTTTGCCAAATACTGCTCCTTCCCACCATTCTCACTGCCCTCTCCCAGCATCTCTCTTCCTCTCTCTGCATCCCTTGAGATGCCACAAGGAACAATACAACTGAGACACAGACCTCCTCTAACAGTTCTGAAAGCAAAAATATGTGGGGAAAGTGGCGTTAGTGATATCCCCTTTTCCCTGTGCTTTTCCTTCCTTAGGTCCATGGATTGTGCCACTGAGACAGTGTCCTCTGCAGAGGCTGTGTTCCCACAACGAAGCTGTTAGCTGGCAAAGGCAAGAAGATGGGGGCCTGTGGAAGTTGAGTCACACGAGAGACACAGATCAGTTCACAAGAAAAAAATGTACAGTTCCTTCAGGTAGCATGAAAACACATGGCCATCCTTGACCGAGAATAAGGATGTGACCAGCAAGGACACAACGGCCTGCAGGCTCGCTCGTTGTCAGCAGGAGGAAGCCCAGCAGCACGGCAAGCCCAGGGTACCGACTCCTGACCGGGGCTGGAGCAGGGATGCCCAGCGGCTCTTTTGCCAGGGGAACAAGCCACAGCTCCACAGGAGCTTTAGGTACTTGCGTCTAAAGGGCACAACAAAGGACAAATGGCCTTGTTGTAAAACCAACCAACACAACAGCATAAATACAGGGGCATGGCATGAAAAGAGCACAGAATATAATCACAGATTTCCCCCTTCTCAGGCAAACCTGTTTACGAGGGCCAGAGGAAGCCAAAGTTTTCACTCTGAGCCGCTTTGAGCTGTCCTTCTGAATAAAGGCTGCCTTGCTCTAATGCCCAGCCTCTGTCCTTGGACTGGGAAAGTTGCCAGAGTGTGGCCAAATCTCTAGGTGGACCTTTTCTAAAGATGATGAGGGGAGAGTGACAGAACAGCACGTGCTTTTCTGAATTCAGTACTTGGTAAGAGATGAGGAAAAGGCATACCCTGTGCATGGGAAAGGTTCATACTTTCCATTTTCCCACCGCCAGGCCATAGAAACACAATCAGCCCTTGGGTCCTGGCAGTACCGTGTTGGGGGAGACAGCCAGCTTGCAGGCTTGCTGGAGGAGGGAGGCTGGCCAGCTGAAGCCAGACCTCGCTCCGTTGAGTCCATAATCACTGTGGAGGTAAAAGACAACTCATATTTGAGTAAAGCCTGGCCTTGGTCTCAGGTTTACAGCTGATGTATGGCAAAAAAAAAAATAGCCAGAGCATGAGACAGTCTGTGTGTAGGGCATGCAACCAAGATGCTGAGGCTTGAGTTTGGGTCTTACCTAACATGAAAGCAAAAGCGGGCTGCTGGGCTTGAAAGCAGTTGAGGTAAGTGTCCTCCATTTCAATTTGATGGTAGATTAAAAGAGGCAGCTGAGGTGTACTAGAGGTATTTTGCTTATTGCCTCTTCCTAGATGCCTAAGTAAGGGGATGTCTAAGTAAAGGAGAGAAGAAGGTGGCAGTTTTCTTTAGAATATAGAGCAATCTGACAGAAATCTTAATGCTTCTTCCAGCTAGAGGGCTGAACTATTGAGTCAGCTGGCTCCCTTGGAAACAGCTCAGGCAACGGAAATCTATCTCCATCTGCAGAAAGTAATTTGCCAAGGGTAGGTATCTTTTTTCAGGAAGGTGTGGGGGTGATGGGGCGGCATGGTAACCTCAGTTGCTGGGGGTACATATTCTCTCCCTGCTCTGTGAATGCTCAGGTTTAGGACATGCTTTTCCACCTTTTCAATTAACGAGACGGCTAAATAAATGGGCACAGGAGCAGGTGACCCTGATCCCGCTGGCTCTTAACTGACCATGGACCCAGTGGTTTTCAGAGCTACTTCTAAGCTCATTAACATCTCTCTTCTGTTTGCCCCTGGGCAAGGAGCTATCTTGGGGACTGCTGAGATGCATGCTAACTGAGATAATTTTTCACTTTAAAATGTGTCTACAGAAAACATTTGTCTTAAATTAGGTGGTCAATACAAATGTACAATAAATGCTGGAGCGAGCACCTAACCCAAACCCTGTGGGAACATCCCCAGCTCACAGGCTCTTGGCTCGCTGGTGAAATCATTCGTAGTTCTGTTTCAAAGAACACTTTCAGACCCACATCTCTGTGTTAGAAAAGTGATCCGCTTTTCTAACGTCATGCAGCTCCTTGTTCAGAATCCTTGTCAGTACAAATAATATTTTCCTTCACTACCATTTCTCCCCCAGCACCCTTTTCGGCAAGTTATTTGCAATACCATCTGCTTCACCTGAAGGAGGAATGAGAGGAACAGAGAGAGGCTCAGGGCTGTTACCGACCCCGAACTTTTCTGAAAAATGCTGGGTCTATTAGGAGGTCGTGAGCGCGGGGGATTTTCAGGACTTCTGCGCTGGCAGGGAGCCCAGCTGGTGACACTAACCCGTGCCTCCGCTTTGCCACGTTGCCGTTACAGCGAATCCACTCGGTGGAAATGCCCCACTCCATATGTACGTGTGTGTAGTAAATGGTATCAAAAGTGCGGACAGAGCTTGCAGGTGAAGGAGGAGATGGGAGGTGGGTGGGATTTCATCTTCGCTTTGTGTACATCGCTCCCCTCTGATAAGGACCGAAAGGAATCCATGGAGAAACGGTACGAACCATGTGTTTGGGAGGAAAAGAAGTAGTGATGCTGTGGTGGCAGTATTTTTAGGTCATAAGGTGTTTAAACGTAAAAAATACATTATTTGGGAGAAAACCAAATATTTGTGTACACTGCTGCTGCAGGCTTTTGCCTCAGTGGTGACATGTATATTTTTAAGAGGGAAGGGTTTATTTTTTACCCACAGTAACTCAATGTTCTGAGTGAGTTTATAATAGTACTGATTAAATGGTAGCATTTAGTTTGAGCAAAATATCAGCTCTGATGTCTGTATTCCTCTTTGCTCCAGACACTTTTATCAGTCTCGGAGCTATTTAACTTTACTTATTCCTTCCACAGGAGGTGGTTCATGTTGTAGCAACGTCCCATTGAAGAAGCATTAAGGATTTGAGGCTGCGTAAGTGGAGGTAAGGTATTCTGGGTGGCCTGAAGAAATCTGTGGAAGAGCAGGTGAAAAGCTGGATATGTCCCACTGCTTCGTCTAGACACCGCTTGAATGGCGTAGGGCTCGCCTGCTACTTTACTAGCGTGGGGGCCTTCTGCGTAAGGAAAATAAATGTGCTTACTTATGGTAGCACCGATACCGTAGTGCTTTGGTCCGACTGCAACATACGGAGCCAAGAAGTGGCATGTTATTAACTATTCTATTATCTACAACAAAGCAAGATAAGAGGTGAAAAGCAGGGAGTTGAAGCCAGCGAATCTTATTGCCCTATATTTTCGTAGTGGACAGTTTCCTCGTTAATACTGGGAGCTGGGAAGCTGACTTTCTTGGGATGCGACTAGCTGAGCTTTCGCCTTGGTGTGGATATTGTATTAAAGGCGAGACTGGCTACGTAGAGCCACGGTATCCGATCCCTGGGGGTGTGTGCGGCGGCTCTCAGGAGCATGAGCAGTAAACTAGATAATTGGTGTGTTGGTTCTCATCCAATAATAATTTATTTCCTGGGAGCAACTTCAAAGCTTAATCCTAGAATTAAATCCCCAATTCCTCCTTGGGATTTTAATTTAGTTTTGAATGCTCTGATGGATCCTCTGCTAGAACACTGAAGACGGCTTTCAGACATCAGGGCGATTTTCCTGGCTGCTGTATGCCCTGTATGGAGAATGGGTGAATGCAGGCACTTTCTTGAAGAGACTCTTTTTTAACTTTTCATCACAGTAAGCTGGCAAAAGCTACACCTTATCTCTTACTGAAAGTGGTTTTCTAGTTTCCTTTAAACCGTGAAGGCAATCTGCCTAATCCAT
>NW_009614710.1:0-4464 GCF_000690535.1 Cariama cristata | reverse complement strand
CATCACTTACATCTGGAGAGAACCAATAAGGTTTTCATCAAGCAGAAAGTTGATTTTAGAAAAAAAAAACAACCCAAACAACCAGATAATCTGTTTGTCTGGTTAGGGCTGGAACAGGGTGGAGATGGACTGCCTGGAGGGCTATGGTTTCCCATTCATTCAAATGTGTCAGGAAACCGTGCCTCCTTACGCCCAGTGAGGTGGGACAAAGTCCCCAGCCACTGGAATGATCTTTGCAGCCCAGAGGCGGAGGAGAAAGTGGTGCAAGGCAATGCTTTGACCTCTCCTTCGTGCTTCCGAACAGCATGTGAAAAGGGATGGCGTACACGGCTAATGTTTGTACCGTGCTTTGACGATATACAATGCAGTGTCTGATGATAAATACTGTTTATTATTAGGTGCGGTGGCTTTTGACAGATAGGTTCTTCAGTCGGAGTGTGCTATGGGTAGAGGAGCCATATATCATCTCAAAAAAGTGACAGTGTCAGTTTGAAATCTTGTCTGTGCTTTTGCAGTTTAAAAATAACATGTTTCTATTTGAAAGAAAGAACTCCAGAGTTTCTTAGTTTAATGTGTACGTATTTCATATATAAATGACCATCCAGGAAAACCAATTTCAGTGAGCCTGCCATTCCATACTCAAAAGAATGAAACAAGACTATAAAGACATGGAGAAAGCTATTTCTCCTTTAATCTACTTCACACTTTTTTTTGATTCTGCATGACAAAACCCCAGTCCATTAGTTGCAGAGGATTTCTGGGGACGAACCGACCATGGCAGAGACAGTAGGGGATGCTGCAAATATTGCGTTGTAAAATGATGAGAGCTCAGCTAAGTGACCTGGTATGACAGCTGAGAGAACACATCTATCACGTCAAAGCAAATGCAACAGTGCTGACGATTCTCTTCTGCATGGCTGCTGGCAGGACGGGTGTCCTCTGAGATCGCAAGCAAAGCCAGCGGTCTCCTTGTGCCCAGGTGTCTTTGCAGGAGACTGACTAGAACCCCTCCTCGGCGGCTTCTGGCTCAGTCCTGCTCTAGCATCTCTTGGTCCTGAGCCACACGCGAAGGAAAGGATAAAAGGTTTTGTGCCAAGATTCAGCTGAGTCCTTCAGCCAGGTGGTCGTGACGCTGTCAGGTTTGTGTGCTGGTTTCTCTGTTTGCTTTCCCTTTAATTATCCGACAAAATGTCTGCATGCTGTTCTTTCTGCGGCGTGACGTGACATCCTTGCCTGTGGACCTGCGTGGCCGATGTTATGGTCATCTTCCAAAACCATCGTAGGCCTACTGCCTGAACACCAGGACTTCCCACAGGGTCTCAGACAGTGGGAAGATCTGGGACATGGCCGTGGAGGCATTTGGCCACTTTATAATCAGACCGAGTGGAGCAGGGCACAGAGCACCCTATAAAAGCAGCTGGAGACTTGGCCACCATGCTCTGCAGCCCGTACGCAAACACCCAAAGGAATGCTATTACAAAAAACCTTTCTGTGGTGTGAATTATCCAGAGCAATCGATCCATTTCATTGAGTATAAGGAATTGCTCTTCATGGTCGCGGCTTTTCTTACCCCGATGCCACTGCATCTGCGTTTGTGCAGATGACCTACGACGAATCGCCAGTCTTTTCCCTTAGCTGCAGCCCCCGTTTACCCGGGGACGTACTGCACTGGAAGCGGGCTCCGATTTTGTGAAGTCAGGGGGGCATTTACCAAGGGTTAAAGATACTGTAAGGCCTTCGGTCCCCGTCAGCGCTGGCAGATGCTGTTCTGTGGTGGCAGGACGACCCTGTGGCTCCGCATCCTCCCCAGCGCTGTCACAGCCACATCCAGCCCTGGTTGCTTTTGATAAAAGAACTTTCATCCACATTCTTTTATCTTAGGCAGGACAAGAATAATATGGCCCTTAATTTATAGTAGGCATGGACACATTTAAAATAAATCCCTCAATTTGTCTTACAAATAACATTTAAGTGTTTTTGAATTGAAGAGATGTTTGAAAAACCAATTTCCCGTCAGAGATGCTATTTGTTTCATTTTATGTGGTTCATTCATCTTAGTTGATTGGAGAAAAAATAAAAGCCAACCCCAGCTACTGAGAGTAAGCCCTGTCATAGTACTATGCTGCTGGAGATTTTGTAACAATTTTTATTTGGAGCCTACCTCCACACCCATTATTTACAATAAATATTACATCTTAATGTAAAAGTAATTTGGGGGGTTAGCTGCTGTGCAGAACCTCGAGAAGAAGATCATTCTGAAGCAACCGGCATTTTTGTGTGCCCAATTTCAAACTTGTAATTGAGCCCGATTTCTTTGGTCAGGGGGCATGGACCACCTTTCTCTGAAAAAGGTATCAAATCGGACACTCGGGCCCCTGATCACTGCAGGGAACTTGGCCCCTATGGTTTATTTAAGAGAGAATTATAAATACACGTATGTATAATGTTTATATAAGATTTACTTATACATCTGTTAGGTAGAAAGGCAGTTAGCCTTATCCTTAAAAGTGAGCAATAGCGCAGGCTGCCATGTACCACGTAACCGCGGAGCTGTGTAGTTTTAGAAGGAAAACTTGCGGCTGATGAATTCCTTCATCTTAAGGTCACAGAGAACGGTAATCTTAAATATTGCTGACTTGCTTAAAATAATTGCAGCTGTTCTCTTCTGATTGACAGGCCCCTTCTCAGAAATTGTTCCTAAGATACTTCTTAACCCTCCATTTTGTGTTTCTAAGTAATAAACTGGATGAAAACCGTTCCCTCTCTTTTTTGTCCAGCTCCTTCTCCACTTGTTTCATCCAGGAGACTGCAGGAGGACCTGCACAGTCCTGGTTTATCCCTTCTTGCCATGCAGAAAGGAAAAACACCCCTTGGCCAAATCCGATCTGCTATTCTTGTATCACTATTATCAGTGAAAGGAATGGGAAAGTCAAATGACTAATCTCTTCAGCTATTAGCAACTTCTGTGTGCAAGTATCACTCTACATTTCTTTCCTCCAACTGTTCTGAGATAATTTCAGATTACTTCAGGCTTTGGCTAATATGTCTTCCATTTTTACCGAAATTAGAATGAAAAAGATCATAGCCACTTTTTTTAAGCATGCCTAAAAATGTTAGGAAAATCTTTCTAACGGAACAGACCTTACCAGCACCCTCAGGAAGATCCTGGCTGTCGAAATTAAAATCTTGGTGTCTGCTTTTGGCAAGGAGCTCAAGCACAGATCGGTATTGCTTGTGGTCACTGCAGCTACAGGAAAAACACCCTTGTACACCCACCGTACGTGGACGCAGAAGTTTATCCAAGCTCCGGACGGCACACTGATACGCGCGCGTGATGCTACGGCCACATCGCCCTCCACAACCTCCCCTGCAGACCAGCAAACCCTGTTTGAACCATGTGGATGGATTCTGAGGTAAAAACTGGCAGGACCCGGGGGTTGAAAGAGGGTCTGGAGCTGCTTTGGTGCTTTCAGGCAGCTTTCCTTCCTCGGGAACCTCGGCCACATCCACGTTCTGCTCTGCAGATACACAGCGGCAGCAAAGGGCCAGCGCTGAGAGCGTGGCTCCTCGCTGGAACAGAACTCTTCGGCGTGTGGGATCCAGCCCTCCTTGCCTGTCTTTTGGGGGGTACCTTCCTCACCGCTCCTGGACGCAGAGCGTGCCGAGGTAGGTACGGGCGACTGTTTTCCTCGGAGGGTGCTTTTGAGAGGGGTGCAAAGGTTGGACAACGCACCCCGCATCGGCACCGAAGCAGAGCCCATGGTGCTGGGGCTGGGCTCTGATTCCCTGCAGGACAAGTGTAGCTGGCGGGGCAGCGTGGGGAGGGCTTTCCTCATTGCTCCTGTCTCAAGGGGGTCACCGAGGCCCGGCTGAGCCTTAAACCTCCTACCAAGACCCAGCCAGTGGCAAGGTGGGCGTTCGCGACCCTAGAGGGACTACGTACCCTGAAGGGACGTTCGCTCGGAGGGGCTCTGCCTGGTTATCCTCTCCGGCTTGCCCTGCTTTGGGTCAGACTTCCCTCGGGCCACTTTGCAGTGCTGTGGAGCGGAGGTGGGTGCCATCTCTTCTGCTCTGCTCAGGCCACCCAGAGCTGAACCCAGGGATGGGAGGTGACAGGGACGGACCGGTGACCAGAGGACGGATGGCCCTTCAGGCTGAGAGCACCGGGGGTAGCAAGGGCACAGACACCCGTGGGCAGCGCAGCGAGCATGCAAACGCCCGTTGCTTTCCGATCAGACTGATTTCACGTTGCTTAGCTTCCAGGGGGCTCTGAGAATAGCAATTAAAGCACCAGGCTTAATTGTGGAGCATCCAATTTGGATATTAGCGTTATCTCCACTCTCACTCCTGTCTTTGCGCTCAGATCCAATTCCGCTGCCTGCCTGCTGGCTGGGCTCCTCTTCCTTTCTTCTCATTATTACTATTTAACGGTTACTGTTAGGATATATATATTTTTTTAAAGCA
>NW_009614709.1:17972-21966 GCF_000690535.1 Cariama cristata | reverse complement strand
AAAACTATTTTCTGTTAAAGGGAGGTGCAGTAAGGGATGTAACGTAGCCAGGGAAAAACACGACATAAAACACAGCCTAAGCCATAACAACCGTCAGCGCATCCCCCATCCCCGAAACTGCTCAGCACCTTTTTTTCCACTCCATTCCTAAGCACAGCGCTGTCTGCCTCTCGCCTGCCGTGTCCGGGGGTGCCGGGGCCGTCTCCGTCTCACCGCCGCATTGCCGGGGCCGTCTCACTGCAGCATTGCCGGGGTGCACGGGCAGATTCCCAGGATTTCGTGGTGCGTATGAGGGCAACAGTTTGGCTGCTCCCCATGATAAAGTAATTACACGGTTACAGCCAGATCTGGAAGATCCTGAGTGGGATAATACCTGAAAACCTCGTTCTCTAATCATTTCAACTCGAACCAGGCATATTACAAAGGCATGCTTTTAATAAGTGCTTTGCTTCAGCAGCCGAGGGAGCGGTGAATTCTTCGGCACTTTACACTAGTTTTGGTGCACATACCATAGCAAATTTAACTATGTCATCTTAGCTGGAGTATGTGAAGACAAGCAGACAGGCAATAAATACACATTATTGCTCTACGAAACAAGATAAATGTCTCTAGGAATATATACATGGCCTTTAACAAAAGTTAGCATCCACCCTATCTGAAGCACACAATTATTTTGTGCATGTCAAGAATGCCTCTCTCTTTATTCCATCTATTTTATCCTTCTTCTCCAACCACTATTTTTATAACTTCTCATGATCATTTGAAAATAGGAGTTTGTGTTAGAAACGAGAAGAATTTTCAACCTAGTAACAAGGAAAGGTATAGGAAAAACATGCTGCTCCGTGGAGATGAAGTGTGGAGGGCTGTCTAGACACATAAATTCCTATGGATTTCGTTTATCGGGTCCGTCATGCCGAGATCTCTTTTGTTTCCAAACAAGGTCTGGCAAAGCCTTCACCCCCCTGCAGCGCCCAGCCTCGGGCTCAGCAGCCCCGCAGCCTCGGATGCTCGGCCAGTGGGATCTTCTCGTCCTCCGCCTCGGAACGCCGCCGGGCAGGGCTTAGGGCGATGCCTGCCAGGGCTGGTACCCGCTGTGCCGGTTGGCATCCCTGCCTCACAGCCATCGGTCCCCGTCCCCTAACACCCGAGGCTGGTTTGCTCTGAGCTGTAGGACACACGTGGGGTTTATCGCGGCAGCCTGGCCAAAGTCCTTCCCAGGAAATCACATTTCACTGCTCTCCAGCTGTAGCTCCTCAGAGAGCGTTTCCACTGCAGCGCACAAACGTCTTTCTCTCTCATTTCTGTAAAAATAAAGAAGGAAGCTGTTGTTTCGAGTCTCAATGATCAAGAGATTGACAGAAGCCCATGATTTATAGGCAGCCTTATGTCCATCCCATTACCAAATGTTGAGAGACTTGCACAAAGTCAGCTCAGCCTTCTGTAAAGCTGAGCAATAACACAATATTCATAATCTCATCATATTTATTTAAAATTTTCAATTCAGGAATCCTGGGAGTAGGGTGACGGTAACCGCCCCCCCAGCTCAGGGCGAAGGGGAGGTGGCACAGTGTCTGACTCTCGCAGAAACCTCCGGCGATGCTGGCGCGAGAGCTTAGCGCCCTGATCTAACGCGTGCAGGGTCTTCCAGCTGCGAAGCAAGACTGAAATACCGAAGCCCCTCAACGTGCCTGGCGCAGACCCCCAGCTCGCCTACTGGGGCACGCAGGCAGCCCTTCGCCGGCAGAGCGTGGGCCCACGTGGAGCGGGTTACAGCACCACGAACTCGGGCTCTGTGCTGTATTCAGCAGTGGAAACCCCAGGAAAATATCAGCGAAACAAGGATTTGACTCTCAGTCTTGTCTATTAAAAATTATTGCTGGTCTTCAGTCCTAGGGATCAATTGTCAAGTCCATAAAGAACTAGTAATAAATTAACTAGTTTGTTATTTGCCTGTAAGACAAGGATGTTTACAGAGATACAGATGATTGATGATTTATTGGGCCATGACACTGTCCTGCCTTTTTAATGAGCAGCTACTGTATAACTCTTCATGGTCCACTTATAAAAGCAGCAAACCCAGTAATACGGTAGCGCTACAGGAACAGTATTGCTGCTGTAGTCTAGGGATGATCTTGGCAATTCCCTTGACATCCACAGAAGTCCATTTTTAAAAGACTGATGGAACAAACAAAAAGGTCAAGCAAAGGAAAAGCCCCGCGGTTAGTTGCACTAAAAAAAATTTACTCGCACACAACCCAAAAAATTTATTCACACACCACCCAAACAAAAAAAAAACTCCATCGTGTTTGACCTGAAAGAGAAGCTGGACAAACCAAAGTCATCTAAAAATGATTTTTCCACATGTTCTATTAGCAAAATTGCAGTGTTTGTACAGGCGCACGGGAACAGGAGGATACAGGAGCATCCTCGCACCTCCAGCACCCAGGCGGGTGGGTACCCTGAAGGCCCCGTCCCTGCTGGCGTGGGTGCACGTGGCCACACGGACACGGGAATCCGGAGCAGCCACTTGAACTGCATATGTGAGGCTTTATGCAAATGGAGAGGAAGGAAAATGTCCTTTTTCTCTTCCCAAAGTAAATTAAACGCAACTGAATTCTCTCCCAAGGGTCTCAGGAAAGAGCTGCGTAGGCACCTTTTCAATAAAAACCACCTGCAAGGTGTCACCAGCCATCCCAAGGGAATTTCTGCCTTGGGGGGCTTGACTCCATCAGCTCCCTCTGCTCATCCCTCTGGTTCACACACCACCGATGCCTCCCGCTCGCCGTTCTAACGCAGAACTGCCCGGTCCTGCAGTCTGGCTCCGAAGGGACGGGCTCTGAAAAGCCCCAGCAATCACGGCAGCATTTTGGGTACGTCCCTGAGGTCCCCCGTGCTGCGGGAGGACTTCAGATGTGGACTAGAAAGAAGCCTTTTCCATACTGCAGGACCACTGCAAACCCCTTCTCACGTCCAACATCGGAAATTCCTTCCCGCAGTCAACATCTCTGGAATAAAATCTTGCTGCTATAGCAACAAAGCCATGATAAACAGATTATCCCATCTTGAAGCAAGCCATATATCATCCGAATTCTGCTGCGCTGCTCCTCCCTCCGGGGTCCCTGTTCTCTCCCCTTCCTCTAAAAGAGATGGGCTTATGTGCTCCCAGCTGCAGGGGCACAAGTCATTGAGAGCTGCCCACTTGGCTGGATGATGAATATCATTCATGTCTACCATTGCTTCGCTTTTAACAACTTTGAACTTCTACATAGCTTTCACGTTAAAAACTCAAGTAATCCTCCCGACTCCAGCCTGCCAGCTTTGCAACACGCCTGCCTGCTGCCAAATCCCAGGATCTCGGCCTTGCTGCCTCTGCATGGTCACGCGCAGCTAATGCCAACCGTTCGTAGCAATTAATATCTGTATTAATTACCATGTAGCTTTTTGATGCAGCAGAGATGCAGAAAAGTAGAGTTAAATAATACTCTCATAGAAAATCTGCACAGGGGAGCAGGAGCATCCGTTTTTCACTATTATGAGATGATAATATTAAACAGGACATAACTATGTCCGCATTAGTTATGGTCATATGCATTTATTTACGGGATTAAATATCTCTATTCAAATCACAGAACTTGATCTAGCCCCAAAAACCCCCAAAGCAGAGTTTTCCCCTCTGAAATTAAAAAGTTTTCTAATAACTAAATAAGCAAGTAACCAAATAAGCAAAACTACCGACGGGATCTCAAGTGCCACGGCTGCGGCACAGTGGAGATGGCTGGGAAACGACGGCACCTTCGCCCTGGCCAGAGCCGGGGAGGGTTGGGTGGGTGAAGGGAAGGAGCCCCCGGAGACGGAGGTCCCACCGGTGGGGTATCCCCCTGCGCAAGGGTTGCCCCAAGAGAAGCACTCTGAGCATCCCCCAAACCTGCCCTGGCCCCGGGCAGAGGGTCTGTCAGCGGGAGGGACAGGAGCCCACTGTGCTGGGCAGGCGAGG
>NW_009614709.1:17433-17782 GCF_000690535.1 Cariama cristata | reverse complement strand
TGGCTGCCATCACCGGGGGCTGCTGCTCGCTGCCGGGGTGAATGCTCTCCGCTGCTTCCCCTATTCCCATCTGCTGGACCTTCATCGGGAGGAAGGAGTGAAGCCAAAAGAAGGAGAAAAACAACTGTCACGGGAGGATAAATCAAGACACCAGAAGGTCTAAAGACTGCCTTCGGCCTGAGCTCATCCTCTGTGCAGCCCAGCCGCAGAGCTCGCCGGGGCCAGTAGCGACCACGGCTGATGGATGTGCAGCCACGGGGGCTTCGGGCCAGGTAGGCTCGGGCTGCGCACAGAGCCGCTGGCCTCCCTCCCATTTTCCCCCGGTGTTCCTTTTTCTTTGGCTTCATCC
>NW_009614709.1:12738-17379 GCF_000690535.1 Cariama cristata | reverse complement strand
AGCCCCGGCAGGTCCCTGCCAGACTCACCCCACGGCTCACGCGCGGGGAACCACACCGTAAGGGTGGCCGCGCCCACCACCTGAATTGGTTTCTCTCTTCAGAGCCTAAAATATTATTTATTTTCTGATCTGCCTTTTTTTTTAACGGAGGAGGAAAGCTTCACTACCTTCCTCCTCATTTATTATGGCCATTAAGTTAAACATTGTTTCCTCTTAAATTCAATCTAATTGAATTAATATCAAGATTGTACTGAGCCAGGCTAAACTATTTAGAGTCAATATTTAATATATTTTCTGCAAGTTGTGCTGAGAATCAGCTTCTTGCTTTCCATCATTGAGTCTGGAAAGAAGAAATCGCATTTTCTTCCAGTTCAGGAATCCGTACCAAATCTGAATAAGGGAAGGCGTGGGGCATTAAGTGCTGGCTCCCCCGGCTCCTCCTGCGCCCTGTCGGCGTGCCCAAGCGATGCTGGGGGAGCGGCAAGGGATCAGCCGCCCGGGCAGGGTGGGTGAGTGTTCTTGGCAACCCGCAATGGTGACACAGAACTCAGCCACTCGCACACAACTCGGTGCACGCTGATGCCTCGCCGTCAGAAACAAAATGTTCCTGCCAAAGCTTTGGCTGAGCTGGCAGGACTTCTCCCCGTGACGTTCCCGGTGGAGTCTCCCTGGAGGACAGGTACCTGCGGGGAGCTCAGGGCGACCCGACCCTGCCACGGCACAACGTCCCTTGGGATGTCATTCTCCCGCGGAGCTCTGCACCAGGGAGGGAGGACCCGAGGGGGGGTGATTCCTCTTTCGGGGTACCCAGGTATCGGTCTCGGCCAGGATGGCCAGAGGCACCGATACGCAGAAGAACCAGGAGCGGTGGAGCTCGGGCTGCCGCCAGGCACAGGAGAAGGATGGGACCCCCCCAGCCCCGGGGCAGCTGGGGAGGTGGGGGGGACGCCCCCAGCACCGCATCAGCTTCACGTTCATTTACTGGGCAGCAAGTGTTCCTTCCAAAAGCAGATGCCATCCCTGATGGGTTGCAAATGGGTACAGTTCGCAGCAAAGTGTTCCTCAGCGCCCTGGGCCCTGGGTAACACATTGCCGTGCAACGTTTTATTTCATTAGTCCTCTGGAGGCACAGAGAAGAAAGAAATCTCTGCAACTGATCACCTTTATAAAGCACGTCCTCCTCCTCGTGGCGTTCTCATACGTCCATCAAACACGGCAGGAAAAGCCGACCGGAGAGAGCGATGTGCAAGGCCCGAGTGTCCCGCGGTCCCTCCCTCAGCATCTCCCAGCCACCGGCTCCAGCAGCGTGACGGCTCATTAACACGCAAAGAAGTCGTCGGATTCCTTTTGTTAGTGTTAGCTGATTGCAAAAATGCAGGGCTAGCAAGCTGCATGAGTTACTATACACAATAGTCACTGAAAAGTAAATAAAATAAATCCGAGATTCCTACATACAGCTGTCACGATGAACACAAAGAGCTCAACGTTAAGTGCTATAAAAGGAGTTTCATTCTTGATTGCTGCAGTAGACTCACGGTCCACACATAAAACTGGTCTTACAAGTAGTGAAATCTGCTGAACACTGATACCGTAACTCCACTGGGCAGAAAAAATTACTCACTGGTTATGCGAAGGGAGCAGGCATGCAACTGCCGGAGGTCAGAGAAAGGTGTTTCGAGCAGAATCACACCTTAGTTTGGTTCTAGCAATAGCAGCAAGTTAAACATGATTCGGTATTATTCAGAACATAATTCCCTTTTTGCTTCGGACCCAGCAGCAAATAAATAATCTCATTTCACGTCGGGAGCTCATAGTGACAATGTAATGAAAACTACAGTGCTACCAACTCCAAAAGTTCAAAAGCAAGATGCGTTCCTCCTCCCAAATCACGAGACTAATCTTTTCTTTACAAGATCTCACGTTTTTTAGGCTATGCTACTTTTTTTCAGTCTTTGATTCCTAAGGCTACCGACCACAGCCTGGCTTGTGCCCGGGAACATTACCATTTTATCATGGGAAACAGCCTTATCAGCCATGGCAGCACTTGCAACAGCAGTACTAGCAGTCAACTTGCTCCTACCCTAACTCATCTCAGCTCTACAAGCCCGTTTTTAAATACCTTCGTTTTGTACCTCAGCCCCCGCTTTTTGCCCTGAACGGCCACCCACCTACTCACGGCTTCACCGCAGCCCTGGGGACCCCTCTCCCAGCATCAGCAGCGGGGGAGGCTTTGCCCCCGTTTCTGGATGAGGGGGACCCAGCACATACGTTGGAGGACCAACCAGAAGACTTTCCAACAGCCCTGGCCGCCATGGTCCAGCCAGCCGTGGGGCGAGGAGGGTCGGCCAAACCCTCTTCAAGGGCCTGGCACATCCTCTTCAAGGGCCTGGCACAAAGCGCGTCCGAGGCTGGGCTCATCTGACGCTCTCCCTTGCCCCTCAGCCCCAAAATGACTACTTTTTGCAGCTGTTATGGCTGGCAAGAAGCAAGAAAATGGAGCAGCCAAAGAGCGTTTTCCCAACAGTGGTCAGAAGGCACCAACATCGCCAGACGATGCAGCTGGCTCCGGGGGTGCCTGGAGTTCACAGCCTCTCTTAACACCTCACTACTACACACTTAGAATACATAGCATTTTCTACTGAGTCTCTTCGGCTTTTAGGGACGGAAGAAGGTGGGTTTGTGGTGCTTTTTCTCCCTCCTAGTGATAAGAAACCATTCCTTATCTCTGTATCACATGCTGGGGTCTGGGAGTGCCTTCGCCAGCAGCTGCACTCTTCTTGTGCTCTTTTCTTCAAGGCTTATACACAATTAAGGTCAATAAGTGAAGGCCAAAAGAATAAATTAAGGTCAAAAGGCACGTAGTCATTGGGTATGTAATTAAAGTCAATACATTTAGTTGCTCCCCTTGCTCCAGAGAGGGAAGGACCAACGCTGTGCATGATTCCCGCAGAGCCTCGGGCTCCTCCCCGGCTCTCGTCTGGGTGCGGATGCAGGGAGGACCCAGGGGGGACCACGACTCCCCCGCAGGCTCCACACACCCCCCGGACACCCAAACCTCTCTTGGCCTTTTTTGTGGGTGACTGTGCGCACACTGCCCGTGGGACGGTTCTCCTGGGCTTCCCACCAAATTGCATCCACTTTTCCACGTTTCTTTTGAGGTGTGGCATTCAGATCCGGACAGGGTATTCTTGCTGAAATCTTACCAGCATCGTGGAAAGTAGAAAACAGTCCAAACTCCCAAGTAAAACTTGATATTTTTGCAGAGTTGCTTGTTCCTGTTCAGTACGTGGTCCTCCGGACTGCAGCATACGGCTCTGCTGTCTGCCAAGTTACTGCCCACCTAGCAGTGATGTATTTGACTTTTTTTCTGCCAAAGCTTTAATTTCATCTGACTGATGGGCCTTGACTGGACCGTCTCCAACTTTTCGAGATAATTTTAGGCGTGATCCCGCCAAATGCAGTGACTGCAGCTCCTTCCAGCTCAATGTTATCCACAAACATCTGTTCTTCACGTCGTCCCTGTAGAATGGTCATCACCATCGAAGCAACTAATGAAAACAGTAACTGGGGCATGCCTGGGACCAAGCCCACCTGAAACCTGTGATAGCAACCACAAATTTTTTTCTTTTTTGGTGGCTTTTCCACTACTACCTTCACCTGATGCAAATTCTTTTTTTTTTCTCTGTTTTCTTCACAAGAACCCAGAAGAGAATCAACCTCCTGACTACAGTACATAAACGTCCTCTGCTGCCTTTCCCCACCAGCTGCCTTTCACGCTGTTGACCATATCTGTTCTGACATCTTGTCTCCTTTTGTTTTCTTTCCATGGTAGCCTAGATTAAATTCACAGCGCATCTCTGAACTCCTCTCCAACCAGAGAGACCACCAGATCCACCAGATCATTTCCACATCATTCTCTGCACCCATTTCTGTGCAATTTTCTCAACGACTGAGGACAACCCCACCACCCCGTTGGTAATTAAGACCCAGAACCTGATTATCATGTCTGATTTGTACCTTTCGCCCTGTACGTGTGGCCCCAGCGGCACAGAGAGATGCTTGGAGTGTGGGGTATGAGAGGGTGAGGTCAGGTTGCTCCTGCTCAACGTCACAGGGCAGATGAGCCAGGTCCCTCGGCCCTGCAGCTGCCAACAGCTGCTCCTGCCGACGGGGCTGGGCTCTCGGAAGATCGCGGACCCGCA
The DNA here is from genome assembly GCF_000690535.1 of Cariama cristata. Classification (NCBI taxonomy): domain Eukaryota; kingdom Metazoa; phylum Chordata; class Aves; order Cariamiformes; family Cariamidae; genus Cariama; species Cariama cristata. Next base: position 13,177 of record NW_009614709.1, on the reverse strand, counting down.
GGAAACCTCCTGACAAGCTTTTAGAGCCAGATACAGAGAAACAGTGGAAATTCTGGCGTTAGGTAAATATTTTTCTTATACGGTTAAACACAACCACTTTATCCTTCCTCAGCACTGCGACAAAAAGCACATTTTAAATAAACAGGTTTTCAAATGGATGTTTTGATTTTGCATGTTTTACACCTTTTTTCATTCATTGGAATATATTCTGGCACTAAGCACTACAAGTGAGACCCCCCAGCTCTGTTAGCTACATCTGGCAAACGCATCGTGTTTTTCCAAATCCTTTGATTTGTAGTTACCTTCTGGTTTAAACTATAAAAATAACCATTTGTGAAAAAGATAACTTGGGCTATAACTTCTTGCTCCCTGTTTTTTCTGGGCCACATTGCCTAAATACTAGGAGTCCCCCCCAGTGCCGAGGTATCGCCCCCGGCTG
>NW_009614709.1:10645-12707 GCF_000690535.1 Cariama cristata | reverse complement strand
CCCCGGCGGGGCGTGGGCGAGGGACCCCCCGCCCGCCTCGCCGCAGCATCCCCCCAACTCGGGCACAGAGCCTCCTCCTGACGGCCTTGGCAGTTTGACATTAACGGAGAGGATTAAATTACAGCCAGTAAATTGGTTACTTGAGGAAATAGACTTTTTTTCCCATTAAGGAGACATTCACAAACCGCCGCAGATTTCTGAAAGTCTATTTATTTTCAGTAAGCAGCTGCAAACTAATTTGCAAACAAATTTCAGCCCCGCGTACATTTGCAGCGCTGTTTCGGTCGGGCGGTTTCGCTTTGATCCAACGTACTCTGCGCTGCTCTGGTCACGCTGTCAAAGCTTTGCAGATAATATTAATATAGATGGTTTTACACTTCTTCAGCGAGCAATAAACTATCTGGTTTACACGTGAGCACAGCTGGCTGTTTGTGTGCAACACAGTCACATCCCAGCACGGCAAAGATAAAAATAGTTAACGTGAATGTTCCCCAGGCACAACTAATAAGGGTTATGGGCAGAGGAATAACTATTATGCGTAGCCCAAGCACACTTTACTAACCCCATGTTCCTCTTCTCCGACCGAATCCAACTAAATCCGATCACAACCAAGTCGGCCGTCATTGCAAGAGAAACTTGTGAGCGAGGGGTTGGCTTTCCCAGCCCCTCTCCTGGAAAAACTGGGGGTTTGGACCCGAGGAAGGACCAGAATTTAAGCTGTTTTGCACATCACCGCGTGGCAGGGGTGAGAAAAGGGCTGGCATTGTGAAACCTTTGCAGTAAAGTATGCTGCAGGTCTGCAGGAGGCTTGGAATTAAAATCTAAATAGCTTTAATAAATCTGAGGAGTTGATTTCAATCAAAAAGAAGTCATCACGACAGCCCTTATTGTCTTATTAGGACATTTAAGCAGCCCCTGTTAAGATCAGAAAATATTGAGCATTGTAGGGCTTCTTAAACACACTGTTTAGAATATTTCTGTTTAAAATTATTTCTGTTTAAATACTTCTAAAATCAACGTTATTAGTATTAGAGATGTGTGTCCACATTTCGGACGGCAGGTTTGAGACGCCCTGCGACCTTCCCCGGGGGGGATCCCCCACGGCCACGCAAAACCCACCTCGGCTCCTAGGGAATGCCTTCATTCCCCTGAGACACAAAGAAAAATCACTTCAATATTCCTTGATTTGCTAATACTTGTCATCTCCTGCAGCCCAGACCAAACCCAAGAGAGCTGCCAAGAACAAATAACTACCGTTTCCATAGATTAGGAGATGAATCATTCACGGTATTTTTAGCAGGTCATTAAGGGCTGGCAGCAAAATTTGCAAACTGACTTGTGGGGCTTTTGATTCGTGTTAGCATAACCTTTTAAAGAAAACATAAACTGGGATTTAGAACAAAGGAAATTGAAGGACTGGAAATAATATCTCTAAGTTTTAAAACGACGGTGAGAGATTAAAATAAATAGAGTTCATGTGAGTCTCCTACTTGCTCCCAGCTCTCTCCTTTAAACATAATGTAGCTAAAGAAGTACAACTGAGAGGTTTTATCTAAAAGATGCTAGGAAAAGGATTTCTCTCCACCTCGCGAATATTGACAGGCCCCGGGTAGGGATGCTGCAGCCGCTGGGAAAAGCTGGGTCGCCGAGGGCACCACGGTCAGGTCGAGAGGGGTTTTCCCCCTCGCCCGCCCGGTTTGGGCGCAGGGAAGCTCGGTTTGGTTTCAGAGGCGGGACAGGGCGCAGGAGCCGGGTTTGCAGCCAGCAGGCTCCGTAGCATGCGGGGGCTGAAGAGCTTTGCACCCATCAGCAGAGCAAAGCTTCCTAAAATGTGTGTTTAATAAAGAAATAATAAGCTGTATATTAAATATTCATCTTTTAACAGCTACTTCTCCTTTACCGTGCTGTTGGCAGTACAATGAGTGCCGTTCTCAGAAGGAAACCCAGGGAGTTGTCTGAAAACTAAACCCGACTGGAACGGTCCCAAAGAGTTGCCCACACGCCGAGGGCGAGCGGGGCACCCTCCAGCCGGCAGGCCTGCCACGGCAGGGGGGCGCCGACC
>NW_009614709.1:0-10598 GCF_000690535.1 Cariama cristata | reverse complement strand
CAATTTCTGCCATAGCCCCCGTCTGACGGAGCAAGTCGGAGACTGGACTTGCACATACCTTCCCAAATGTGGAGGGACGTTTTGCAGACAGGATCCCAAACATGGCTTTGACAGGGCGCTAGCCATCAACAGCGTTCCTATATTTCACTGTAAAATGTGCTTAATCCAAAGTGTTAACAGCGCATTTGTCACGCTGGTGTTTGCCAGCCGCAGCGGCTGCAGGTTGCTGTATAGGGGCATCACCTCCAACAGAGCAACGCCATGCATTTATAGACCTTTATGGATTCACTCGCCGGGGTCAATGAGCCAAGGAGGCTCACAAGACTGCTGCACTCACCCTCATTAGCGATTTAATACCGCATTGCTCGAGATGCTATTGCTGTCGCCGTCCTGAGCCATCGCTCCGCAGCACAGCCCGTCCATCGGGAATTAGAGCCGCCCACTCGCACAGATCCAGGATGAGCAGAAGAGGGGCAAGGAGAGATGCTGCTCCTCGGGTCGGGGTTACCCCTGCAGCACGGAGGGCAGGGTGCTGGCATGTCCCCACAAACAGAGCACCTTGCACCGTGCATCACCTCCCGGGGTCACCCCGCTGCTGGCCTGGCCACTGTCAGGAGCAGGAACGTGGCCCCGGGGTCCCTTCAGCAAGAGCTGCTGTTGGTACCAAACCTCGTCCACGATGGAAGTACAGCCAGGGAAAGGGGTGAGCAGGCAGAGGGGACCGGTACAGGCTGCACCGCAGGGGATTCTCACATCTCAGGGACAGAACGGCTGACGGATCATAGGAGGCATGAAACCCCTGCACCCTCTGGCTGGCCACCCTCCCTGACTTCAGCAGCTCCAAAACAACTGCAAAAGGACCCTCCCCTCCACACTGGGCTCGGCTGCTCGCAGGAGCCCTGGAAGGACTAAATCTGGCTCCAGCTTTATCAGCTCCCGCAGTGGTCGTCAAAGGGCTCTGGTTCAGGCCTCTAAGGCAGAGAGGATGCTCTGTTGCGCTCGCAGATGGGTGAAGGAGAGCACACGATGTGCGGGGAGATGGGTTTTGGTGAGATGAAGTTCATGGCTTTTCTGAAGGGGGAAATTTGGTGTCAAAAAGGATCAGCGCTCAAGAAGGTGGTAAAAGGCAACGCACCTGAATATCCGAGAGCAGAGGAGAGCTGCTGCCTCATTATCTGCTTCGCAGCCTCCTAACAGAAAGCCCCATCTCCTTTATTAACAGGATCAATAGAACTCATTTCTCAAGAGGTAATGAAAGAGTACCTGTCCACTGATAGTGATGCAGATAATTGACGAAATCAGCTCTCGTCCTCCCCTGCATGTCCCCTCAGATCTCGTTGTTATGTTCCCAGCACCGGCACATCCCTACATGGATGGCTCGGGGGAACAATACTCTGCAGAAAACAAGGGAGCAGATGGCACCGTTCCCAACAGCCGGCACGACAGGCCCTGTTACTCGGAACAGACGGGCGGCGGGGCAAACACCATCCTCAGATGGGCCGGCAGCAGATGTCCAGGGGCCTGGAGGGCTGCTCTGACTCTGCGGACGGGGGACATCATAGGAAATGCACGGCACCAGTCATCTGTGCTAAAAATCCTGCAATGGTTTTGCCTGGATTTTTCTTTGAAGAATGGATTTAATATGGAGTAAATTGAATTTAAGCTTTGCTGTAAATGGAGGCACTTGTTTCTTTGAGTCTCAGGGGAAGTTTTCATTAATTATACTGAGCCCAATGGCCAAGTTGGGAAGAAATCTGTTACCAAGGAAAAAACAGCAAGCCAAAGATAGACTTCAGTATGGTTTTCATGTACAATAGAAAAAAATTAACATATTTCAGCATTAGGGATTAACAGTGAATTTTGCCACTTGAAATGTCTCTCTGAAGGTTACGGGCACCGCGGCCAAGCTGGCTGCAGGGAGGAGAGGTGGGAGCGCTCGCTAACGGGGACGTGCTGGTGCTGCAGTGCCCGACGCGGACCGGACGCAATTCGTTCTCCCCCGTGGTCCTCCCAAACCCCCAAACCCCACCAACATGCACCGAGGTGCAGAAGCCTTCCTCCTCCCGGGTGGTCTGCCCACAGCCCAGAGGTCCCGTCCAGCCCAGCCCAGAGCCCGGGGCAGAACAGCCCCTTTCCCAGCGAGGGGTGTCCAGATTTCTCTCTTCTCTCAAGCAATGCTGAGGTTGAACTGAGTCCCACCAAGGGCTTCGTGGTCCTCCATCACCTGGTTTGCTTCATCAAGTACTGGAGGGGCAAGGGCAGGGCTCCGGTGGCACCAGTTTGCCGAGGAATGCGAGGACTCCTGCCAGAGACGTGCCTGGAGCTCCTGGGAAGAGCTTCAGGAGAAGCTGCTTAGAGAAACCCGTGCTGGACGTAGGCACCAATGCTGCTGATGCAGAGCTGCGGCTGTTCGCAAAGACATCACTTCAGCTAAAGCTTCAGTGAATTACGTTCACTGTTGAAGCCCTCACGTAAGATTCGATGTCAGGAACCGAAGCTATTTCAAAATAAGCCATTGGAAAACGCAACAGGATCAATGAAAACCCACGCATGAAGGAGGGCACCGGCACAATTCTCCGAGTTCAGACACTAAGCGAAGAAAGGCAGGGAGGAAAGGAGGAAAGGAGGGCAGTGCTTTTCAGTGGATTTGAGTTTGCTGGTTAAACTTTACTTTCCTTTTAAAAAATAATTAATGTCTTTTAGGAAGGCAGTCTTCCTCATGAGGAAAGTGGTGAAGCAGTTTCTGCCCCGTCTGTGGACGCAAACGTGCGCGATGCAGGACAAGAAGTGCTATGCAGAAGGAAAACACTGAGCGAGCACAGGCACCTCCTGATGCTGAAAAAAAGATGCAGCTGCCTTCGCGTTGGCTGTAAAGGGAGCTCAACAAACCAGAACCAAATTTTAGTAATAGCGCAATGCACATTTTAGAGATGAAAGAACAGAAGGGGTTTAACTGAGTTAGTCACAAAGGTCATTAGCCTCATTTTTCAGGTGAGGTTGCAACATGGGAGGTATCAGCGCCACGGCCGTGCTGCGGAGTCTGCAAAGAGAAGGACGGGCTCTGGGACCGGGGTCAGCAGAGACCCGCTGGGCAGTTGTAATTTCACGGAAGCGATGAACGTCAAAGGGTATCATGGCCAAGCCAAACCTACCGCAGACCTCAGGCTGCCGGTCAGAACGTGCCCCTGTAGGAAATCCATAATGAGTCCAAGGAGACCGCGTCCCATCTAAAAAGCAACAAGATAAGGTCAAGTTCAATGAGCCAAATATTTGGAATCTGGGGAAATTTTTAGCGTTTGGGATATCTGATTGCTTTTGCTTTTATTTATATTATCCTCTCTCTCTGCTTCCTTTCATGTTCATTCTCTTTTCTGTTTTGCCTACAAGCAGAAGCATCTTAATTTGACTTTCTGAGATACTTCTCTCTTCAGACAAATGTTTGTTTTGATATCTCAAATGGTAGTGTTTCTGAATTTTAAATCTAAACTTCCCATTTCCTCATCTTAACATGTTGCTGAAACTAGCTGTGAACTTGCCGCTTGCAGGCATGCCGATTCTGAAACGAAGCCTGGGGACAGAAAACATGACTTGTGGCTGGAACTGCTCTGTTTCTGCTCTTCTCCATGTGTCCAACCAAAAGAATTCCTTTTACGTTCAACTGTCGTCATGAAAGCCTAGAAGAGGAGAAAAGATAAATGATTAACATAATCTAAATATAAAGATTTTCTTCATTCTTAGAGCCTTTGTGACATGTTCTCTTGGGAAATATTCCCAACTGAAATGGAATTTCGCTCCGTTCTTCAGAGATCTCATATTGCCCTTGTGAAACACATGAAGCCTTTTAAAGTCAGTAATTATGTTGTCAATAATTGTGCCATGGTGAGAACACAACAGGCATCTCGGGAATACAGGCAGACGTGGCAATATTAAAAAAAACGTAACTATTAAACTTTCCTACCCAAACTCTGCAGCTGATCTGGATGAATGTCCATTGGGGTGACATGTAGGTATACACATTAACTGTCGCAGCAGCCCCGCTCCAGAGGCGGGTGCAGACCCACAGACGGGTTGAAGACTCTGCCGAAAATCCCTTTCCCATCTTGCCGTCAGGCATGGTAATTTCTAAAGGTAAAGGAGTGCCTCGCACGCCTGGGAAAGAAAATGCAATCTGTAGAATTGCCTATAAAATTGAGTTTGCCCAGATCCATAAATGACCTAAAGAAGGGTAAGTACAAGCAGTTAAAGGGCTTGGCTACCTTCTTCCATTGCGTGTCGGGTGGTTTTTGAAAGGCAGCTATCAGACCAGAAAATTCCTTATCAGCGTTTCAATATCCTGAGAATATTTTAAGCATTGGACTCGTGAAAAGGCAGGGGTTTCCAGCTCCAGCCCATCACGGTGCCGTGGCCGCTGTCGGCTCCAGCCCCCATCCCTCTCCCGCTTCATGGCTTGGAGCTGCTGGAAGAGGCGATGCTGAGGCCAGCTCCATGCAGTACTCTGAGTGCTCCTCCTTTGCCAAGAAATACCCACACTCGCTGAGAATTTGTGAGACCTGGATGGTTCTTCACCCTCTTGGTAGGACCGAGCACAAGTCCCGTCCCCTCCCCTGGCCCCGACCCCTCCGCCTGACCCCCAGGTCAGCAGCACAGCGGGGCTGGGGGATGAAGAGGTGCCGATACGGCAGAAAGAGAGGCGAGCAAAGAGTTCACACGCTCAAAACTAGTAAGGATGCGATGAAAGACTTTGCACGCGATCGGACAGTGGAACTGACCTAAACTTCCCATCAAATGAGATTCGCAGCTGGGCTATAACTCGGGGAGGGGAGCTGCGGAGCAGAGTGGATGTTCCCACTCCTTATACGGGACCACGGAGGATTCTTTCCAGCTCATCTGCCAAAGGATGAATTCAGGACAAAATTGCTACCGCCAGCATGATTGTCTCAGCTATATATAGTGGTCTCCAGAGTGAGGATTTTGCAAACCTAAATAAACCGACCATGGACAGTTACTTGAAGAAGTTAAGAAAACTACATCTGAGAAACCAGATGGGACTTGGTTGTGAGTTTGGAAGACAATCTGAACTTTGTACTGTTGTATCTTGAATAAATATTACTGCCACTAAGAACTGCAACACATTTGCTAGGAGGAAAATGCAGTTTAGGCTTGGATTTATAGATTATCCTCGGAAATGTAGGTGTCCAATTTCTCAGGGAATTAGGAATCTTAATTTTCCTGTGCTCCTCTGAAAATCAGAGATTCCAGATCCAACAAATACTTCTACATACTTTAGAAATACATTTAAATAAACGTTGCATAGTTTTACTAATTGCAGTGATGATAAATCAGGGAAAAAAATGGAAATTTCTATGAGGGGGGGCTGGTAATTTAAGAATTAATTCTGTGCCGATGCAGTACTGCATTGAAGCTGGAGAGTTCTCCGAGACATGCATCTCGCTGGTGCCCTGCCAAACCTTCTCCACACCTCCGAGGCGTCACGGCTTCAGCATCTCTGCTGTCTCAGGCTCGGCTCCATGCGTGGATTTGTGGTGCTCCGGAGAGGATGAGGACTCAGGAAGGGAGCACGGGGCGGGGTGGGGGGGGATCATCCCACAGCAGCCCATTTTAGCACTAGTCAAAGAATTAGGAGAAAACTAATTTTTTTAGTTCCATTCAAAAAATTAACACAGCATTCCCTAGGGACAGAGGAGAAAAATGAGACGCTTTTGTGCCCACCTCCACATTACTGCAGCTTCAAGTTCTCCCACTCGTCGCATCCAACTGAAAAGCGGCTCAGACTTAATTTATTCATTGCAAATAACCTTGATATTTAGTCAAGATAGAGGTGAGAGTCCAGCCATGCCCTCCAATGTCTTCATTAATTCTAGACACTAATGTAGACTTACGATTTTTTGGCTTTTTAAGAGCAGTTTGCTCAGCATAGCACAGGCAAGAAATGGACCCAAAATTTCTATTGACCAATCTAATTAAAAGAGCGAGAGGAAATGACTGCAGAACCCTTTGCATTTTCTAAAATATATCAATGTCTATAGTCATTAACTCAGTCATTCTCTCAAGTCTGCGCATCGATTGGCAAATGAATTTTTGTTGTCAATAGATCAAATACTCTCAATTAATAAGCACTGCTAGTTGGATTTTTTTCCTGCACTGGAAGGACGCACCACCCTTAACTGTGCGCGACTCGCACTTTGGAGGGATGGACTGGGATTTGGTTCTCACGCACGACCGGGCAAGGGCTCTGGGCTGCCAGATCCCGGCAAGCCAGGTGTCATTGTCCGAAAGTCACATTTTGCAAGAAAAACGTTCTTCTTCCCATTTCTGCAAGCTGTGTCAGAGATCGAGAGCATTGCTCGTCCTTAGAGCAGGGGAAAATGAGTCGGGTGGCACAGTCCTGGGTGCAAGGGGAGCGGGGAAGCGACTGGTTTCACAGAATCACAGAATGGATGAGGTTGGAAGAGACCTCTGGGATCACCGAGTCCAACCTTGGCCCTAACACCACCATGTCAACTAGACCATGGCACTGAGTGCCACCTCCAGTCTTTTCTCACCTCCAGTCTTTTCTTAAACACCTCCAGGAAGGGTGCTCCCACCCCCTCCCTGGGCAGCCCATCCGACGCCTAACGACCCTTTCTGGGAAGAAATGCCTCCTAATGTCTAACCTGAACTTCCCCTGGCACAGTTTCAGACGATGCCCTCTTGTCCTGTCACTGGTTGCCCGGGAGAAGAGGCCGAGGAGCAGCAGCGATGGAGAGGCAGACATCTGCTCCCACTCCCAGGGACATAAAAAGCCCAGAGTTGTTAGACTTTTTTCAGAGAACGGTGCCAGGCTCAACACACCTCTTTTTTCGGCAAAACCCTCCCTTTCCTTCCACTTCTGTCCTTGGCAATGCCTTGACAGTCCCAATCTGGATCAGAAAACTTTCACCAAGAGAGTCACGTTTCCATCAAAGGCGATGGTTTGGAGGAAGCCGCGCTCTTGGGCAAGAAGTGAGGAGCCAGGGCGTTGTAAAGCTCCCTGCTCCGCGGGGAGCAGCCGCCGGCGCTGGGCAGGGCTCCGCTGCCTCTCGGGGTGCAGAGCAGCCACCAGAAAAGGGCAGAACGGGGAGGGGAGCCGAGGCTGATGCCCTCCTCGGTAAGGCTCGGGGACAGCAGTGCCAGACGCTGCTGTGCAAACACCTGTGGGGAGAAACACACGGGGAGGAAAGGCAGGCAGTTACACAGCCTTTTGTTTTAACAAAGCAGGAATATGATACAACAGGTGAAAAATATGTTACGCAACAGAGGAAAAATAAATTTTCATGGTTGCTTATAGAGATAGAAATGACGGCTGAAATCTTCGGGAGAAAAATCTTTCCATCCCCCTCCCTGCTCCGACACCCCGGGGACCCAGCCAGCGGGACGGGGATGCGTCTCCAACGCCAGCAACCGCCCAGAGCGACCCGGGTGTCTGCGGAGACCGAGATGTCCCCACCTCCCCACGAGCTGAGCGGAGGGGAACTCTGGGGACCCGGAGCTGGCTTTGGTCACGGCAACGCTGGCAGGACACGAGCCACGGCTCCGTCTCCATTTTACAACACCTGTTTTTAGCAAGACATGAGAGAATCGGTATTTTCCTAATGGAAGATAATAGAAGGGAGGAACAAAATTGCATTTAAGTCAGCCACTGCACACAATAGCAAATAAAAAAATTATGAAGCACTTATCAGGCTCAAACTCATTTTAGTGTTTTACAGACATGCTTGCAACAGTTAGGAAGCCATACCAATACAAAAGTGCATCTGCTTTGGTGGAGCTGATGTGTCCAAGTCTACTAAATCCATAAATATGCAGGATACCAAGCTGCCATTTCCCAGCTCGTGCTCCGACATAGACCCACAGCAGCAGGATGAGATGCAGCATCTTCCTATTTCTGCGTTCACAGTCAGTGGCGACAGCAAGGGCCAGGCTGCAAATCTGCAAAACGGGCGAGTGTCTCCACTGAAACGGAAAGTATGCACGGTATCACTTGACATTGTCTATATATACAAGTTTACATAATTATGACAAATAGTGGATTTCAATTACAGCGATTTTCCTGTAAGTAAAAGCTGGAAGTTTCTAAGAACTATTCTGACTAATGTAGTACAGCTCTTGGCTGTGCTACGGCTGGAAAACAAACAAGCCCTTCGTCAAACAGTTGCAACTGCAGCTGATAAACTCAAAAAAACCGCCTGGAGTTAGGGGAGTCTGGGGCTGGGAGAGACCGCAGGAGGTGCCGACTCCTGCACTCGCCGCCCTTTGTACCGCCGGGGCCAGGCGCCGCACGTCCTCCGCGCAGCGCGGTGGGGATGGGGAGCAAAGGTCCCAAAACCTCCCGCGGAGGATGTCACTGCTCGCCGGGTGCCACACATCCCCCACGAGTGACTTGGGATGGAGATACCCACACGTTCCCTTCCCCAAATACCCCTCCTAGCTCCGCAGAGGGGGTGCGCAGCCACAACTATTCCCAAATTCCCCCTCCGGGCGGCGCAGGGGGGGTGCCCAGCCACATCTACCTTCGGTGCAAGGCAGTCGATTGGTACGGGAAAAGCAGCACCTTCTCTCTTTCACGATAGTAAAAATGTCAGAAAACAGCCACATGGGGATCACTCTTGTATATGGCTTAAAATGACCTTCCAGTCCACAGCGCCTCAGCACAAGTTGCACGGGTGGCATTTTATTCCAGCACAGGCCACCCTCTGGTACGGCCAAGCCCAGGGAAGAGCAAACCGGCCACGTCCCGCCGGCTCAGCCCCGCGGCCAGCCAGGCAGGAGCAGCACCTGCGGCAAAACCAAAACAGTCTCCGTGATTCGGGATTTAGCTTTTCCCAGCAGAAACCCCCTCCTCGCAGCCAGCAGGGATGAGGTTCGCCGAGGAGCAGAGAGCTGCTGCTCCTGCGTCCGTGTACCCCTGCACGCGTGGGGCACCCCACGCACAGAAACCCTCCTGGAAGGTGTACCACCAGCGCCGGGAAGGAAGCGCATCCCCCGTTTTCGCCGTAGCGGTGTCTCTCCCGCCCCAGAGGGGCTTTTGCATTTGCCTTTTGCTTTCCGCATTGCAGAAGAGGAAAGGCAGGCGCTGGCAGAGCGTTCGGTGCCAAAAGCCAGCTCTGCTCTCAGTTATTCCCGAGACGCCCACTCTCCTCAGCAGATTCCTGGCGGTGTAAGGACAAGGACCATTGTGTCCTGGGCATCCCCCACCCTGCAGACTGGCAGCCCATCAAATTCAGAGGGCAAGGCCCAGAGCTGGAACACCATGCCGGGTTTTGTGGGGGAGCCCCCCCACCGCAGCCCTTCCCCTTTCCCCTCACGCCGTTAAGGCACCGCGCAGGCTGCACTTTCTCACAACAGACTCGGTTTGATTGGGCTTACGTCTAGGCTTAGTGCTATACCATTATTTTCCAGGGAACAAACGTAATCTTTATTCAATACAAGTGTGATCTGGGCCTCAACATAAAAAGGAAATTCCCCTTGAAGTGTAATGCAATCTGAATCCACATCTGCTAAATCTAATCAAAGGATGAAACTCATCCTTTTAACTTCAAAAAGAACGTGATACGTGAAATACATGATGGATCTAGAGTCGGCCCGTGAGAGAGGGCAGATGGGATGACTCCAGGAAAGTCACAGAAAGGATGGATGTTTAGAGAAGATCTCAAAGGATTATCTTCTGTCCAGATGTAGAATCCGCTCGTCGCATTCTCCTACCGTTGACTTCAACCCCTCCCCATACGGAGACCGGTTCCCAGGAGGCCCAACGCGAGGCCAGCCCCCCGGCGCAGGGAGGACGACCTTAGAGCCAACTTCAGGCAGATATTGCCTGTGTTAAGAAAATCACCGAACAGTTGATTGATAATTTAGCTGTCGGCAGTTTCGTCTGTCCTTTCCCCAAATAAATGGCATAAAGGAAATTCATGTCCGCAGAAGGCAGCAGCCAAAGAACTAGGAAACACACAAGCTATTCATTCCACGGGCGACAGTCTTTCGTATAGAAACCAGACGCTTGTGCCCCTTCGCAAGCAGCCAAAAACCAACCGTTCCCCGGGCAGGACCTGGAGCTCGTGGCACAACACGGCGGCTGCACACTTACTAGAAAACCATACGCATTTGAGAGGCTGTCTGGGGACGGTCTTTTATGAGCTGCTGCCCCGGGGTAACCAGTAACCCACACTTTGGAGGAACAAGGAAAACTAAACCCAGACCCAAACCGTTGCACGCAGCGCCCAACAACCTCACGGGCCCTGCCAGACGCTCACGGCTCCAGCGCAGCAGCATCTCCCCAGGGGCTCCCCCTCGGAGCGGTACCCCAAAGGCAGCAGCTGGGCTTAACAGAGCACACGCGTTTGTGTGCTGCCCCTGGGAAAACCTCAGCAGAAGGAAAGGTATTTGGAGCGTAAAGCTGTTTTACGCAGCTACACTTAAAACTTGTTGACTTGACTGCAGGAAGACAAATACCTTCCTCAGGTGGAGCGAGGCTGGAAGGGGCCAGCTTGGCCCCCGATCAGCCAAAACGAGCCACGCTGAGGCTGCAGATCATAGAATCACAGAATCGTTCAGGTTGGAAA
>NW_009614708.1:0-436 GCF_000690535.1 Cariama cristata | reverse complement strand
ACTGGTCTGGCTATTAAAGACTGAAGCAAGGGAGGCATTAAGTACCTCTGCCTTTTCTTCATCCTTGCTGGCAATGTTCCCCTCTTCATCCGGTAAAGGGGGGAGATTCTCTTTGGTTCTTCTTTTGTTGTTAACATATTTGTAAAAAACATTTTTTGTTGTCTCTTACGACTGTGGCCAGAGTAAGTTCAAGCTGGGACTTTGCCTTTCTAATTTTCTCTCTGCATGCCCCAACAACATCTTTGTACTCTTCATGGGTTGCCTGTCCCTTCTTCCAAAGTTGGTAAACTCTCTTCTTATTCCTGAGTTCCAGCCAAAACTCTCTGTTCAACCAGGCCAGTCTTCTTCCCCGTTGGCTTATCTTATGGCACATTGGTACAGCCTGCTCCGGTGCCTTTGAGATTACTTCCTTGAAGGATGCCCAGCCTTCCTGGAC
>NW_009614707.1:15660-18732 GCF_000690535.1 Cariama cristata | reverse complement strand
CCCAGCAGGGCCCCCAGCCCGGTGTGGAGGGGTTGGCTGCCTCACGGCGGGAGCCCCCATGCCAGCAGCTCCAAACTCACACAAAAGCAAGACCAAGCGGAATCGAGGGTGGGGAACAGCAGGTCCCCTTTCCCCCCCCAGCCCCCTGCCAGGGGATTAATTGCCAGCCTGGGGAGCCAGGGAACCGGGCTGAGGCTTGGCAGGAGGGCAGCAAAGCGCTGAAGCAGCACATTTGGCAGCTGGCTGGTGCCCCCGCGCCTGCTGCCAGCCCTCCCCGGCTCCTCCTTGCTGTGCTGGCCCCAGCTGATCAGGCTCTGCCGACAAGCATCTATTTCTGCCCTCATTTTCATCTTCTCCTAAGCCTGCCACGGGCTCTCGTTAAAGCTGCTTGCTGGGGACTCATTAACTTGGCAGGCTCAGTGAACTTGGATCAATTAAAATAAAGCTGCTTAGCTTCTCTGCCCTCTGCTTTGCTGCAACGTTGCCTCGCTCTTGTACTCATGTCCACAACCCAGACCAGGCAGAACGTGGATGACGGTCCCTGACCCACGGCATGTCCCAGAGGTGTGCTGCTAGTCCCAGGTCCATCCCTGCCATAGCTCCTGGCCCACGTTAGCAGCAGTGACCGGGTGCTGGCGCTGCTCTCAGGTCAGAGCCTCTTCCACAGGAAGCCACAACTCCCGTCGGGGTGGCCGAGGTATCTGTAATGGCACAAGCAGGGTAGGATGGCTGCAGTCCAAAATTTCACTTTGTTTTTCAGACACTTTGTCCAAGAGATGCCAATGTGCCCTCAGCCAGCCACGGTGCTCCTTGCTGGGTCCAGTGCTGAGCTTGTCCTTGCAGACCCCAAATGCTACCTCCCACCTGGTCCCCCGAAGTAACAGCAGTGCTCAGGAGGCAGAGCCTGCTCCCCAGACCCTGCAGTGCCCAGGACATGCTGCTCGGCCAACAGTCACGCTCAGATGCCCAATTCACCTGAGATGTGATTCCACAGCTCTTGATGTATTTAGTCAAATGTTATGATAAACCCATTGGCAATAATAGCTTTAAGGGCTAAGAAGAGAGGCAGAGTCTTTCATTTTTCCCCCAAAAAATTCTCTGGATGCTCTGCAGCCAGTGAAGAGCTGGAATATTCCTGATACTGCCCTGCCATTGACTTCTACATGACTCCAGTCAGCCTGTGGTGCACTCTTTGCTGTTTCTGAAACCTTTGGAGAGCGATGCTGACTACCTGGTCAGAGCTACACAAATTCTGAAGGTCAGGCAGAAGCAGAGCTAGGGCTCTCAGCTCCTTCTAAAGCTGTTGACCAAACCCAAACAAACCAAAGCTCTAACAAAATTAGTTTGGAGTCTTTCCTGGATTGCATCCATCCTAACTGGGAGTCTGCTGCAGGCAGATGGACGATGATATTAGCGGGTACAAAATGAGGCCATGGGGTGTTCGAGACCATGGGCCAAGCCCAGCATTGGATGCGAACGCTCCCAGGCTCCAGGAAAACTCCGACCCAGGCACTGCCTGAACAGGGTGGCTCGGGCTTCTCTCTGCAAACCAAGGACATCAGCACAGCCTCTCTGGCCCTCGGCTATGGACGAGCTCCAGCACAGTGAAAAAATCTGGGGCTACGGCTCCCCACTGCCACCTTTTTCACTGCTTGGCCACAACTGTGATGGCTCGCAGCCTTTCTTACTGTGAGGACGTCCGATGTGTCACCTGCTGCAGAGCCAAGATGTGTCCCCCCTCGAAGCAGAGGCAGACCCTGCTCGCAAGCCATGCCTGCCGCTCTGCTGCTTGCCTGCAAGTATCCCCACACGGCCTCTCAAGTGGAGAAAATGTTTGCTGTTGGCATTAGGCATAGACCTAAACTCTTCGCCTGAAAGCCCTTGAAGCAAGGCAGCTCACATGAGGAGGAACTGAACTTGGAAGCTCGGGATCAGCAGTTTCTACTTGCCAGAACTGAGCAAGAAAAGCAAACAGCTCCTGCAGCCCTTCTCTGGTTTGGGTTTTGTTACACTTTCCAAATCTGTCAGTCAAATATTCACGAAGGATCGGCCAAACCTTTCCAAGGCTTGCAAGCCCGGTTTCAAAGGAGCGTTGACACTCTGCAGAGGTTTGATTGCACTGGGAGGAGGAAGAAATGTGGAGCGTGAGGTTTAACCAGCCCTCTGCTATGGCAGCACATCATCTCTTTAGTGTGGGACCAGCTCCCTTTGAAAGGCAGGCAGGGTTTCCCTTCCCTGTCTGCTCCATCCCTCCTCCGTAATTCACCAGAGCATGTATGCATACCTGTATATAAGTGCTAATGACCCTGTTTATGTACTGGGTGTATATGCTGGGCAACATTTGACTCTCATGGGGTGCAAAGCTGGGAACAGTGCGTTAGCTTGCTTCAACCTCCCTGTGGAGGAGCCCGGCAGCGCCCAGGGTCACCAACGCACCATCAGCCACCGGCTCTGCCTGGCCAAGCTGGGCAGAGCCATCCCATGAGAGAAGGGCGACGGCCGTGTCCTTGTGTCTGCAATGTCAGCTGAAGGCTCAGAAATAGGGGCAAGGAGAAGGCAGCTATGGATAGTTTGTAATTTCATAACTCAGGAATTTGGGGGTGCTAAGGGTTTTCGGGAGCTCTAAAGATGAATTAACCACTTTTCAAAATTCCTTATCAGGGGACATCCAAGTGCTTTCTTAGCAGTAACTAAATACCCATCCCTTACCAACAAACTAAGAACGCGTTGTGCATGCAGGTCTGAGCTACAGCACAGATATATGGCGGAGCTGCTGGCTGTGTGCGTGTGAGCCCATTTTTTACCCTAAATCTCTCATAAAATGATCTTGCAGCCTGCCCCGATCCCATTGCTCTGCAGTGTTCCCTGGTTGGCTTTTGCACAGCACCGGTGCAATGTGTAGGGAGTCCTACAGCCGGCTGCCAAGTGTGGGTCCCCTCCATCGCCCAGTGCCGGGGTGCATGCCGGGGTGCTCCCAGCCACCTCCTCCGTGCACAGGGCTGGGGCTCCCAGGGCTCCCCGCTTGCTGCCGGAGGTGCCACCGCGCAGCCTGGCCCTGCCGCTGCAGGTACA
>NW_009614707.1:15366-15583 GCF_000690535.1 Cariama cristata | reverse complement strand
ATGCGGATGGGGAAGTGCCGGCGGGCCGGGGGGTCCGGCAGCTTCCCCTCTGCTCTGACCTTAGCTACTGAGCGCTCGCGGGGCCCATCGGGATAATGTTTCTCCTCGCTGCTGATCCCTGCTTAGCGGGCACATTGCTGGGATGGCAGAGCCATCCTGAGCTCTCAACGCCCGGTTTGGTCCACGGCTCAAATTCAAGGCACCTGCTGCCATAAGG
>NW_009614707.1:3031-15033 GCF_000690535.1 Cariama cristata | reverse complement strand
GCTCAGGAAACCCGGCCAAGGGGCTGTCACAGTTTGAACCCCTGGCAGCGGGCTCAGACTGCAAGCAGTTCCTGCGCTGCCGTGGGCAGCACGGGGAATACAAGGGGTGGCAAGCAGGACAGAAGGTTCCACAGCCCTTTGGCTGTCCCAAAATTGCAAAAATCAGGTGCCTAGTGAGACACTCATGGGTGCCTGGCTGGGAGTGAGGGTCCTGCACCCGGGGGCAGAGGTGCCACCTCTCCCTGCAGCCCCCGTACTGGGTTGCTGTCCCCAAGGGGCAGGTCTTGTCCCCCCGCAGGGAGGAAGGGACTGTGTGTGTCCCCCCCCCAACCCCATAGGTTTCCCCGGTGTCAGCACTGTGTCACTATGAACTGCCTGTCACCACTGGCCCTGGGAGAGGTCCGGGGGTCACCATCACTCTCTCGCCGTGACAAGGGAGGAGCAGGATGTTGTGACCAGAACCCAACCCTGCCAAGTCCTAGGAGCTCTCACCTCTTTGGAACGGGAGGGACTTTAGCTGAACTGGTCAAAAATAACCATTTTAACCAGAAGTTCTGATTTTTAAAAATATTTCTTACTCTAATTTCTAATTTATTTTTCAAAAGGAAAAAACCCCAAAACGTTATCTTTTAAAAAATCTGGTCTTATTCAAATACCAGTGTGATAAAAACCCAAAAGCTGTTTTGTGCTTGAAAGCTTTACCCTAAACCCAAATGCTTTCTGTAACAACTTCTTTTTTAATACTAAAATATTTTCAATGAAAAATAGTTCTTTGATGCTATTTTTTTATTTTGGTCAATCTTTGGTCCTATCTTTAATATGAAAGTGTTTCAAGAAATCATTTGCAAATAGTTCCTTCCAGGATGGGAGAAAACCAAAAATGTGAGAGCGACAGTAAGAGCAGGAGGTGGGGCATGGAAGGAAAGCCAGGACAGCAGAGCTGAAGCTCAGCTACCTTCAAGCAGACAGCTCCAGGGGAAGGGAGGGGAGGAGGAAGACTTTAAGGAATTAGTCCTGGGCACTCTGGAGCATTTCCAGTTTGCAAATTACCACTGCTTTATTAGGCTCTAATTCAATCTGCTCCGGGGCATTGCTTGCAAGAGTCTTTTTTGAAGAAGAGTGGTGGGAAGTGCCTCGGTGTGGGGCTGGTGCATGGTCCATGGTGGCACATCCCGGCTGGGGCCTGCCCTGGCTGGGGTCCATTCCCCATTCTCCATTCCCCATCCCGCAGGGAAGGAAATGTGACCCCAGGGTTGCTGGAGATCCCTGATTGCATTAAGGGCCCTTGTGGCAGGATAAAACCCCCAAGAAGAGTCTCAGGGTAGTTTAGATCCAGTCCCAAGGGGATTAACTCTTTGTGGAGAGAAGGAGTGTGCAAGCATGAGCGTGCAAACGTGGCCCCGCTGCACACCCACACCTCTGCCAGCCTCCAGGGACAGTCCAACCCACCCGGGACATGCAGGGCCACCCACGCGAGCTCAGTGCTGTGGGTAGGAGCTTGCTGTGTCACTGCCACAGAGGACAGTGCTCTGTACCAGTACGTTGTGGGCACCATCCATCACCTGCAAATCCACAAGCCCCTGTGATGCTGCATAGCAAGGGCAGGGAATGCGGTGCCTGCCTGCTCCTGTGTCCCAGCTAGACATGCATACATGTATGCATATGTGTATGTGTGCGTGGGTGTCTATAGGACCAGGTTTGCGGGAAATCTGGGTCTTTTTGGCAGCCTGGGCAGTGACGGCTGGGTGCGGGGCCGGGGAGCCTGCCCCATCCCAGCACAGGCAGGGCAGGGTGCCTGAGCCTGCTCCGCACTGGAAGAGAGAAGAGGCTGAAAGGATTGGGAAGCCTGCAGCGTTACCAGATCTGCCTGTCTTCACAGCAGAGCCTGAGCCCAGCAGCAGCCCAGCCAGCCCTCTCCTCGCGGTGTACCCTAAAAGCCTCCCAGGGCCATTTATGGCCCCTGGGGACCCTTCCCAGGACCTGCTGGGTAGAAGGGGGCTTTCCAACACCGTCCGTCTGGGATCGCATCCATCCCTGGCATGGAGGTCTGGCTTGCACAGGCACACATACACGCACAGCCTGCAGCCCTGCAGCAGAGACCTTGTGCCAGTGGGGAGTGTGCTAGTGGGGTCCACGGCACCCCAGCCTCCCAAAAGTCCCCTCCTCCCTCTAGGACTGAAAAGTAGTCCCTAACTAAAATGTGGCAAGCTTGGTTTTTGGCGGAGAGCCCCCAGGATGGACAGAGTTTGACACCCAACCAGTTCTCACTGTCACCTGGCAGCATTTCAGCCATGAAAGGCGTATTATCTGTGATCAGACGTTGCCGTCCCCTGAGATGCCCTCACCGTATGAGTGCAACTCCTTGGTTTAAAACTGGATGATTTTCATGGAAGGAGAGAAAAAAGGGGGCAAGATCCTACAAGGGGACCAATAAAAAGCACAAGACTGGAAACCCTTGCCCTAAACCCTAAAAAAGGGTCGGCCTTGGCTCTTTCTCCCTGCACATGGCACAGTGTCCCTGCGCCTTCGGAGTTCACTTCTGAGAATGAAACGCTCTGGCAAACAGGGTGAAAGGAGAGGGTGGAGAAGTGGGAATGAAGAGGATGAATGGGATGTATCCAGCCCTGCTCTTATCTGATGGCTGCTGAGTGAGGCATGATGAATTCCCCAGCAACAGATCTGTTTTGTCAGGAGGCCTCTTATCAGATGACACAAGCCCAGTGGTTTGGCCACAGCTATTAATCATCCATCAGCAGCCCTTCTCCAAAGAGAAAAGTTATTGCCCTCTCCTTTACCTGTTGGCCCCAGGCCCCGCTCCCAAAATCTGTAGGGAGAAACTTCCACCCAGCCAAAGCCCCCCTGGCTCTCAGAGGAGCGCAGGAGATGGCCCTGTGCTGGGGATGCTGGAGACCCCAGCACCCTTTGGATATGGGAATGGGAGTGGGTGGGAGGTGTGGGAGAGCAAACCACCCTAGCCTCACCAGCCATCTCCCCCTGACTGTGTTGAGTGGCCAGGGACAGACCCCCGGGGACCTGCTGGTCCCCATCCCCGAGATGGAAGGAGCGGTGTGGGCCTGGAGAGCAGGGTGATGGAGCATCCCAAACTTGCCGACAGCTCCCCTCGCCTCACTTCTAACAGCACAGCAGAAGCTGCAGAGCCTCTGGCATGGCGTCGCTGACAGCAGGGGCTTTGGGGAGTGGATTTGGTGGCGGGTTTGGCTCTCCCACCAAACCACAGGCCCTGGCACCCTCCTCGCCTGTGCTCTCTAATCCCCAGCCTGCTGCTCCATCCTCCCTGCCCCGCTGCTGCCAGCTGCCGGGGGCTGAGTAGGGCTCTCCGCTCGCTCGGTTTACACACACTGCTTGTCTGCAGCTGGTGGTGGGTGATGGGCTCTGCAAGGTGAAGCCTCTTTTCTTTTATATGCTGTCTTTCCTGGGTTAGCTGGGACTCAGGCGTGCAGCCTCTCCCCGCCCCGGGGTGATGGAGGCCACAGGAGCAGCAGCAGCTTTGCAGCCGTGAGAAGAGACTTTAATGCAAAGCAATTTCTTGGATCAAAGGGAGAAAATGCATATGTGTCATCTCATAATGCACATGGGCATATCAGAGCCCAAACATCAGGGTGGCCCCAAAAGGCAGGGGGACGCCTCATGATCAAGGATGCCCCTTTGCCTATGTCACAGCCCCTTGCAGCACCTGGCCCATGCACAACCCCGGAGCCCATGGGGACACCAGTGGGCTGTAACCCTGCAGGGCTGCAAACTGCTCCAGCTGTGAGACAGTCCCCACATGTCACCGTGATGGCAGACTGGAGGGACATGCTGGATATCAGCTCAAACATGGGCACAGATCAAATCCAGGCAGGGGGAATTGGCATCTTCAAGGCATCCAGGAATGAGAGTGGCATTTGAGAGGCAGCAGAGACAGGGGAGGCCAGGGGAGAGGGAAGAGGGGGATGCTTGGGCAGGAGGTGAATGAGAGACTGTGTCCCATCTGGCTGCAAGCACCTGAGCAGGACCGAGAGTGGCTGGAGCCCAGCTTCTCCGAGCCTCAGGAGTCACTGATGCCCAGGGACACCTTCATGCAGCATGCAGCTGCCCCTGTAAAACCTTCTGAAGGCTTGGAGAGTGCAGGGGGGAGGTTGCACACAGGAGGCAGACGGGTCTGGCTTTGGGGTCACACTGCCTGGGGGCAGAGCAGGGATGCTCCTGCTCCCAGCGCTCTGCACAGTGCAACTGAAGTGAGATGTCTGCACCCATCCCTGGCCGCAGTGGGACCGCAGACTGGAAAATTTCAGTCAGGAGGAGAAAGGAGGGGGGATTGGTGCCAGGAGATGTCGGAGGTGGGTTGGTGTCCTCTTACCTCCCTCCGCAGCTGCGCCAGGGCTGCTGGAGGAGTTGTCTGCATGCCCTGGGTCTGGTGCCATCAGCATATGGGTGACATTTGTCCCTTGGTCACGCTTTCCCCATGCCCAGATGGTGCAAAGTCCTCTCTGTCTCCGTGTCAGCTGAGACATGGGATGGGGATGCCAACTCGGCGGCTGACACCCAAGCCGGGGTGGGTGAGGGGCCATGTCCGAGGGTCAGGCAGGCAGGGGGGTGCAGACAGGGGGGTGCCACATGCATCTCCCGCTTCAGGGAGCTGTGCACATTCCCCCTCCCTGGGAAGTTTTAAACCTCCTCATCTCTTTTTGCAAATGGGCCACGGAAGGTGCTTTTGCCCTCCCCAGCAGTCACTTTTCTTTTCCTATGCAACCTCATGTGGGACCGCTGCAGCATTGGATCACTCTGGGATAGGATTTATTGTCACCTTTAAGGGGGGGGTTACTGCCAGAAAATCCATTCTGGAAAAGCAACAGTCCTTCATCCAGGGGCTGGCTGGACATGAGGTCCATCTCTCTGTGGTGGTAATCTGTTTGCTCACCTCCTGGGGCATCCTGGGTTGTACCGGCAGGGCCAGCACCGGGCCCTCCCCGTGCCATGCAAACATGATGTCACAGGGAGGCAAAAAAGCCGTGAATGAGAGTTCATGGCAGTGAGTAATGGAAAGCAGTTGTCCCTTGTAATGTTGCCTGGCCATAAAATGTCAGATAGATGTAAAAGTTATAAATACATCAGAGAGCAAATAATGACAGCACAGCATTAACTCCTTGCTTTGGGAGTGCTGTTGACCTCCCGGGGCAGCTCCCAGCACCGCAGCGATGAGCCAAGAGCAACCTGGGGAGGGGACCCAAATGCAAGCTCCCTTCGCGGGTAAGTGCTGATCTGCTGCTGAGGGGCGTTTGGTCTGGTGCTGGCACTCGCAGTGGGTTTCAGACCTGTCCAGTGCATTGCTGAATGTCCCGGGTTGGGTATCTGAGCGTGTTGCTGTGTTGAAGGACGGTCTGTGCCCCGTTGTGTGATGAGCTAGGTGAGAGCCAAGGGCAGACAAGTGCCCAGCTGCCTGACCGTGGAAGGCAGCACCTGAGGACCGAGCCCATAAGGTTTTAGGAGGAGTATGTTCTAATGGCAGGGATTTTCTGAACACATGGGAGGAACAGCCCCTTCTCAGCTGTACGGCGGAGCACCATGGAAGGGTGTGTTCATGCACCTCCCAGTGAACAGGTATTGAAGGAGGAACAGGAACAGTCCTGAAGATCCCCATTCCATCCACCACTATGCATATGGCACTGGCACAGCCACCTGGACAAGGACATAGGAGGTGCAGCATGCCCTCAGAGCCGAACCGATGCAGCATTCCCAGAGCAAGGCGCTGTGTGGGTGCTGAGGAGCAGCAGCCGGAGCAGGGTTCCTGCAGAGGACCAGCACTGGCAGAGGGGCTGGGGACACCGTTACCCTCCAAGCGCTTGTCGTTGTGGTGGGATGTCAGAAATTTCCCCAGTGTGTATATATATATACTCATACATCTATACATGGCTGTAACAGTTGAAGCAGACCGCAAATCCTTAGAGAACATTCCTGGGAAACCTCTCGCTTCTGCAGTGCCAAGACTCCAGAGCATGGTCTCAGAGCCCCAAAGGTACGGCTCGAGGGTGAAACACAAGCCTGGGCGAGGAATTCCTGCAGGAGGGTTTCACAGAAGGGCAAGATGCAGAGGAGAAGGAGGACTGGGAGAACAGGTGCAGGCAGTCTCGCAATACTTACCCGTGTCTACAAATACACTAGTGGAAATAGTGAGAGGAGCAGAGAGCAATGATGCAATAAATCTTTTAAAAGAAACAATAAGACCAGGACAGCTGGCGTAAAAAGGAGCATGTTCCCTTGGCTACCAGTGACTTTAGGAATGAAAAAAGTAGAGTGAGTGAGGGACAACATAGTGGCAGGAGAAAAAGAGTGATGCCAGAGAAATTTAAATCCTGGCATCCTGAGAAAGATTCCTGGGCAAACTTTGCTAACACCTGGGTGCTTTTCAAAAGACCTGGAGGAGAGGTAGTCTGTCTAGAACAGCATGTAAGGAAAAGAAATGTCAGTGATTGCTGCACTTGAGCAAAATATTGAAGGAAGAACAGCAAAGAATATGTGAAGTTCTGGGTGTACTGAGGAGGGATGGCAGAAGAGGACGCTGAGTGTGCAAGCGTGGAGGAAAAACCACTTATCTGAGATCCTCTGGGTACCTCACACGTGGGTGTTTATTTCCAAAACTCATGGGTTTTGCGCCTAACCTTCAGTCCCCAGCACCTTAGCCAGAGAAGTGTCCCACTGCCCTGACACCCAGCTCCATCTTCAGCTCACCAGCTGTCTTCAGCTGAGAGTTCACTCCATGAAAGTCTATTTCCTTCTCTTTCCAGCTGTGAATTTGCTACTTTTTAGTTTCTTTGCATTGCCCTCTTGGTCTGGTGCTGCAAGAGACTCTAGCAGAGGCTCCTGCAGTCCCCTGAGTCTCCTCATTTCCTATTCATCACCCCTTTCCAACACGAAATGAGAAGCAGCTTCCCCCCTGGCTGCCCCTGTGTATGCCCCTAGCTTGTTCTCTTGGCTAAATTTCAGTTGAGGAACATGCTGGAACGCTAAAGCCGTGGTAATGAGTAACACACTTCTTCGATGGGACGATGCTTTCTGAATGCACTGTGCTTTACAGCTACCATAAATAATGAAATCAGTATTTGTAAACTATACTTTAAGGAATCCATTCTTTTCCAGAGATTTCAAAAGCATGTCGTTTCCAGATTGTGAAGTTTGCCAGTTCATCTATTTTTAGAAATTCTCACTCTACTGATGTGGTCAAGACAGTCCTTAAACAGAAAAGGGTGGCTGCGTGCCTCGAAGGTATAAACAGCCAGACATGTGATGGGAAATGCTTCAGAGGTGAGCGTGGCAGACTCGTAGACGTCAAAGTTGTTGGGTGGTGAAACTGCAGGGACAAATCAGTGTGCAGGCTGGAGAAATAGGAACGGAAAAACATCTTAAAAGTGACTTTTCTCAGAGATCTGAAGAGTTCTTAAAATAGTCTCATGTCCCAGGAAACGAGACAGATCCTGCACAAAACTGGCAGCACGACCTCAGCCGGTACCGGCACTTCCTTGGAAACCTTAATTTGTGTAAACATAAAAGTAGGAGGAAAAAAGCCAAGCAAGCCAGGTTGTGTGAGGCTCCTCTGGGCAGTGCAACTCTGCCAGACCCACCAACCCAGCCCCCTTGGATGGCTTCTGTAGCATCTCCCCATGCTCCTTTCTCAGCCACAACAGAGCCCTGAGGTCTGCAAAGGGAGTGGGGACAACCCTGCTCTGGGTAAGAGTGAGCCCCACGGTTGTGATAAGGTGAAACAAACGCACACCTCAAGATCACCCAATATTTGATATTTCCCAAACTTGGTAAGGTCTTGGATGGAGCTGATTGTGATCCTGCCCTTTTCCCTGCCTGCTGGTGGTCTCCTGGACTCCAGTTCAGCACAGCAGGAGCCTGGTGAAGTTGCTGGGACCTAGATGCTCTTTGAGGTCTCTGTTCCTAACTTGTATAGTATAAAACAAATTTTTACTGCATTTAACATTTCAAAGATGCTGTTCTGTCCTAAGTGATAAATTTCCTTCCTGCCTGTATGCTTTTTTCCTATTTAAAGTCTGTTGACTCTTTTGCTTAAAATACATGTATATATTTATTTGGCTACCAAATAAAAAAAACTGTGTCATGCCTTGCTGCTGCGGACTTCTCATTTTCGTTAAGATCATGGATTTCAAGTATTTATCGATGTATTTAATTTCAAAGTTTGTGCTTTTATCTTTCACTTTTCAAGCCCAGATTGTGACTTTTTGTTCACTGTATAAAATGCTCACCCCACAGAAGGGGTGTTCCTCTTGCTCCATGATGAGACCTTGTCCTAGTATGAGATGCACCAGTCAAGCTCCAGGGGAAGTCGACTTTCTGTGCAATTTCAGATCCCTTCTTGGCCACAGATAGTGCCCTGTCCCCAGCTGCAACTCTTCTTGGGTGCTACCAAGAAAGATGACAAACCCCTGAGGCTGCACAGGACCAGTGCTACCTTGGAAGGAAGGTCCTCCCTGACTCTTGCAGGTGCTTAAATTGCCTTTAGACCTTCTCTCCACTAACCTGTGTCCCTTTTGCCTCTCATCGCAAGGCTTGCCTGGCCAGGCCCTTCCTTTGGCCTCTCATCGTGTCCCCACATCCTTCTCCAGGTGCCAATTCCAGCACCAATCACCACATCCTTGCAACTCTCCCACCCTGCTTGCTCTTTCCCCAGGCTGGACAACTTGTGCCTGAGCTGGGTCTTTCACCCAAGATTACTCCCAAGTCTTCCTCCGAGTCATGACTTTCCCAGGCACCGCTGCCCTCCTGGCCTCCCGGGCTGACCGTGCGTTTTTTGGGGACCTGTTAGGTCTGTCTGTGACTCTGCAGGCAGGTGTGACCCCGCAGCCAGGTGTGACCCCATTCCTGGCTGCACGAGGTGAGGTGCACACCACGGGGCAGCCCCTCTGCCTCTGCTTTCAAACACCTGGAAGACCAAGTAAAGGTGCCCAAGACCTCTCAGGTGGGTACAACCCTGCACCGCGGCTATCAGGCTTCTGCAGCATCCTGCCAGCTCAGGCATGGGCAGAGCTAATGCAAGGGCTTGCAGCTCCCCTTGCAGAAGTCACCCCGGCTATGCTCCGAGCTGGCCAGCCAGGACAAGAGGCAACCACACACAAACACCTCCCCACATCCCAGCTCCCTCTCAAATCTTGCTTTTTCAAACCACGAGACTCCCATGAAACCTGGCGCTGCTCCAAGGTTCGCCCAGGCGGTGGTGGAGCAGGAGGAGGAGGGAAGCAGAGAGCAATCCATAACCTTTGTAGCACTCTTGAGAGCAGCTGTCTGGCAAATGTCAAGCACTGTCTAGGGCTATTTTGGGCACTTTATTTTTATAAAGGATGCTTTGAAGTGGGGGAAGGGCACGGAAAGGGTTTTCTCATTTCCAGCACCTTAGAGAATAAAACCCCAAGGAGGAAAGTTCAAGGACGCTTCTTGGTTGTGTGGCCGATGCCACATCCTGTTGGAGTGTCCCTGGAGGCTCTTGGACAGGCAGGATATCGGAGAAGGGCCTCGGCTTGTCTTGTGACTGGAGCCCTCCAGAAAGAGCCCAAGTCCCTTGGGATCCAGGGTGAGGAAGTGGAGGTGGCTCATGCTGTGGACACAACCTCGGCATGCACCATCACTGCCAGGGGGACCAGCACCCCATGCTGCCCAGCTCCCCAGGAGGACTCTTGGGTGAGAAACCCACGGCCTTTGAATGTCCCTCCTAAGGAGTCTCATAAATATAGTCTTAATTCTGGATGTTTTCCACTGCTGTCCCATGGGCCCAATCCGCCAAGCCCCCAAGAGCCCTCAGACTCCTTCGCTTTCAACAGAGCCAAGACCCAGAGCCAAGATATTACACAAGGAGGAGCAAAGCATCTAAAGATCCTCGCCTGAAAGATTATACGGAGCGTAACTGGAACATCCAACAGGAAAGCGTTCCTGTTGACAGAAGGGGATGTTCTTCCAAGAGTGGAAACAGTTGCAGAAAGTCAGCATGTTTGTCTTTGCAAACTTTTCTTCTGGTGAGCCTGGAAAATAAAGTAGCTCTCATTTGTAATAGTTGGAGGGCTCAGTCCCTCCACAACATGCCTCTTTCTCAGGGGCAAAAGTAGCGTGGAAGTAGGAGAAACAACCTCTCAGTATTTTTTACTATAAACTGTGACATGGTGTGTTTAGTGTTTTCAGACTGGCTGAGTCTGACCCATTTTAGGATCAAACTCCCTGCTGGGATCTCAGAGCCTTCAGTGGTTACTTGTGGGAGCACCGGGAAGATGGTACCCCAAGACCAGCAACCACAATGCCCATCTTTGCCCGAGGGACAAAGGAGGAGTGGGAGGATACAGCCCAGCCATCGCTCTTCCCATCCCAGAAAAATGCTGGCATGAATAATCCGAGGCAGTTTTGTGAGCATCTGGAAGTTAGCACAGAGATGAGTAATACCTGACATGGCTTTGTCAACAATGAGACATGTCAGGCCAATTTAATTTCCTTCAGCAGCAGGGTATAACAAGCCCGCAAACGGAGGAGTAGCGGTGGCTGTAGGACGGGAGCTGCAGGCAGGCGCAGGGTGCTCTGCCTGCCCTGCCCAAGGGATGAGGGGGGAGCGGGGCCAGGCAGGGTGCCACAGGATGGGTGCGGAGGGAGTGGGGGGACGATATTGCAAGAGCAGCTCTCAATGTCTCACTGTGAGGCTGGAAAGTCGCTATTGAGCACTCCCATTAATGGTCAGTGTGGAGAAACAGAGAGCTTATTTATTAAATTTGCATGCCACGCAAGGCTGGGGCCGCAGACAGAAAAAGGATTGTGGCAAACTGGAGAAATGGGATGAAAAGCCGGGAGGAGGCTGAAGGAGGGGGGAGAGCATGCTGCGGCATGCTCCGGCATGCTCTTGCGAGAAGGGATGCGAGCAGGGGAAGATGTCCCTGGGGCTGCCGCCTGCTGCTACTGCCGCTGCAGCCCTGGAGCTACGGAGGGAACCCCCAGAGACACTGCTGACTGTGCAAATGCAGACAGGACAGGTTCCTGTGCAGCCCTACGGAGCCCACGGTGCCTTGGCAAACACAGGTGACAGTCACCGTGGCACCTACTGCATCTTGGCTGGAGTGGACTGGAGCAGCAGCGCTCAGCCAAAGCTTTGGCGCATGTGATGTGGCATACAATTTATATATCTTTAATTCACAGCGCTGTGGTCTGAGCCATTTCTGTATTAAATAGAGTCGGTTTAACAGAGAAGCTGTCAGCACCAGCTGGGTGGCCTCAAATAGGAGTGCAGGCAGGGTATAAACCAGCAGTAACCAAAACCCTCCTGCACTGGTCCCAGGCAGCTCATCCCGCTGCAGCAAGGGAAGGCACGTGTAGAAGAAAAAACGTAGTACCCAACTGCAGCAAGCTGCTTCCTGCAAATGCTGGGATAAAATACAGCTTGAAATTAGCTACCATATGTCACGATGCAAAATGAAATACAAGCAAACGTGTTTCCCTCCAGCCCCTGCCTGCAAAGGGAGGAGGATGCTGAAGGGGAGATGAGACTGCAGGAAGGCCGGGCACCGCACAGCTGGGAACTATCGGGAGCTGTGGGGCTGCTGCCAGCCGGGGCAGGGATGCCTTTCACCCGCAGCAACTCTAAACAGAAATGGAAAAGGGTTAACTTTTGTCTTTGTCAGTCTGTGGAGCCAGCGTGGAAACAACCCCCCGGATCCTGTTTTTCCGCGCTCCCAGAAGAATGTAAACCTTTTTAAACAAAACCCAAACTTTTTAGCAAAAGGAAAAAAAAATAAAAAAGCGATCCCAAACCCAGCCCCAGCAATCCTCAAGTTCAACAAGAGAGAAGGCCCTGGGGAGGCACTGAGACCTGCTGCAGATTCAGCCCTCCGGTGGGATGCAACCCCCTTCTTGCCACCCAGAGAGGATGCAACCCTCCCAAAACTGTCCTCCCCAAGACCCGGAGTGAGGGCTGGCCGTGTCCTGAGCCGTCGTGTCCCTGCGAGGGCTCATGC
>NW_009614707.1:0-2997 GCF_000690535.1 Cariama cristata | reverse complement strand
GGGGGAGGCTGGGGCAGGCCAGGAATTTGCCAGTGGGCACTGGCTGCCCGGCTGGTCCCCAACGGTGAGGTCATGTGGTTTGCGGGGGAATAAAAGGCAGGCTTTGAAAGTTGGCGTGTGACGGGGCGTCCCCCCAGGGAGCCGGGCGGCAGCGAACGCGTGCGTCTGCGAGCGGCCCTGGCCGGCCGCCACGCTCCCTTCCGTTTATTTACGGTGGTTTATCAGGGGCTGCGGTCTGCGATAAAGCTTATGAAAATAAAAGGCATCTCCAGCAGGCCAGGGCGAGAGCAGGCTCTGCCGATGCTTTCCCACACTGATTAGGATCTGGGCAGGCTTCGGCGTTCCAGATCTCCGATGAAAGCAGCAGGACCGGCAGCACTTCCCTTCCCGGCCCCCGCTCAGGGGAGGTCAGCGCGCTGCACGCTGCACACACGCAGCCTGCACTGCGCCTCGCACACCGTGCACCATGCACCGGGCACCGCGCCGGGCACCACGCCACGCACACCCTGCACTGCGCACCGCACGCTGTGCGCCAGGCATTGCACACCACACCGTGCACACTGAGCACCGGGCACTGCGTACCACACTGTGCACACCATGCACTGTGCACCATGCACTGTGCACCACCATCATGTGCACCAGGCACCGGGCACTGCACACTGCGCCGTGCACTGCGCACCATGCTGTGCACTCCATGCACTGCGCACCGTGCACTGTGCACCATGCCATGCGCACCGGGCACTATGTACTGTGCACCCTGCACTGGGCACTGCACCGTGCACCATGCCATGCACACCAGGCACTGGGCATTGCACCCCACACCAGATACCACCCTGATTCCCTGTGCTCCCGCACTTCTGTGCTGGAACCTGGGGAAGGAGCTACAGCCTTTCCCTTTGAAGGAGCCCACACATGTGGGGCAGTGCCAGGGTAAGGCATCTGGCTGGGATGCGGCTGAGGCAGGACCAGGTCTGTCCTCTGCGAAGGTGGAACGGTCCCTGCCCTCTCCGGCAGGAGCCATCCCCATCCCCAGGACGCTGGCCAAGGCCACGGCCCCTTTCCGCTGATTGTTTGGTGGCAGCAGGGCCACGGCTTCCTCCCAGTCATGACTCTGACCCTCACCTTGGCGTGAGCACCGGGGTTGGTGCCTCAATCCCTGCTGGGCATGGACAGGGGGAATCTCACTTCCAGGGCAGGCAGGTCCAGGGAACAGTCTCCTGCAAGTAGTACCTCCAAAATTCACCAGGCTGCATTACCAGGCAGTCCGGGCAGAAACACTCAGGCAGATAAGGAACAAAACCCAGGCAGCATTACTGGCTGGAAAACAGAAATCTGATCCAACTGCTGCTGGGGTTAGGAGGAATTTGGGCGATGGCAGTAATGGAAGGCTCCGTCCCCCAAGTGCTGCCAGGCTTGGAAATGTTCAGTTAAGTGTGGGTTTTGTGGGGGGTGGTTTTATTGCCCCTTTTCACCTCCAGCACACTCTGGAAGAGGTGCTGGGAGCCGAAACACTTAAAAGCAGCTGAGGATGAAACCTCAAACCACACAAATTGCGCTTGGTCTGGGGTTTTCTTGCAAGCTCAAAGTGCCGGCTGGGTCCTCAAAGGAGCCGTGAATCTCCGAATGAAGCTGCCTCACAATTTGAGGCTTGCAAAAGAAACGCAACTCCTCCTCCCCGCCACCTTCTCCCCTCTTACGGACTATTCCCCTGCCTGGAAAAATCAAGTGGATGCTCAGAGGCGAACCTTGCTTCGGGTGGTGCAGGATCCCTGCGCAGACCTTCCTGGTGCCCCAGCAGTCCCCCCTGCCGCCACCCTCTGCAACCCAAAGAGCGGGGAGGGCTCTTTCCTTTCTTACAGCGAGTGTCAAGATTTATGGGGCACTGGCACCACATCAAAAGCGAATTCAGTCATTTACAGTAAAATCAAAGCGGACAGAACAAAGAATATGAAGAGAGGTTAAAACACCTTGTTAGAGGAACAAATTGTGCAACTGACATCAAAATAATGGAATTTATGTCCCCACGAGTTGGAGCCAAATTATTTGCAGTGACATTTGTCTAAGCACGAGCTTCAGGAGAGGTGCTCAACACTACTGCCGAGATATTTTAGGGTCAGGTAGCAGCAGAGTTCACATGGCGCAGCAGCAGGCAGGAGGTGGCCAGGGCAAGGCTCCCCATGGAGCCCAGGGCTCAGGATCAGGCCCCTTCCGACCATCTCCCATCCTCTGGGGCAGGATGGTGTGGGGAACCCCCTACACCTCCCGGGGCAGGCCATACACTGCCTATGTGGTCCGTGCAGGACTTGCCCCAGCTGTAAAGCACGGATGCGTTGCAGTTGCTGGCACCTGCCCAAGAGATGCTGCTTGCTCGGTAATGAATTCAAGGCGCCCTGAAACCCCAGAGTCATGTACCAGGTGTGACAGGGTCTGTCCTGCTGCACATCGCTCGCCCAAGGTTGCTGCGAGTCTAGGCAGCATCACCAGCTCCTTGGGCAGTAGCCAGCATTTCATCCCCCCCGCCAGCCCCTTTGTCTTCCCAGCATTTTGGGGCAGCACATCCTTTTTCCTTGCCTGCCTAACCCCGGTTGGTCTTGGGCATCTCACACTTGCTGGACCTTCGGATGTCCCAACACAAGACACAGCTGTAAAAATCCACCTACTCCTTCCACCTCCCACCCGGCACAGAAATAACCCCACTGCCACCCCCAGGGCATGGGTTGGGGCTGCCCGGTACCCCCCCAAGGGGTGCCCTTCCCAGTCACTTGCCAAAGGCCCTGTGCCAGGCTGGCAGCCCCTTGTGTGAGACCGGCCGTCCCCAGGAACACGGAGCCTGGGCAGGCGTCATGTCCCCCTCCGGCAGCTCTGCCTGCATGCCCTGTGGCTGGCCTTGTTTTGAAAATATATTGTGTAGCACTTCATTGCTATGGAGACTTACTTTATGGACAAATAAATATTTGGCCATTTTTCCTCTTGCCTTAAAGGTCTGTCCCTTCTCCC
>NW_009614706.1:156388-156944 GCF_000690535.1 Cariama cristata | reverse complement strand
ACATATGGTCTTCATTACATGCAGACTTCTCACTTCCATAATTATACCATGATGGGAGTTCCTGTCAAAGCCGTAAAGCAAATTCTCTTCCCCCGCCACGTCCCTCTGCCCCCACCAGCCCTCCCCATAAAACTTGCAGGGGTCTCCAGTTTGCGAGGAGAACCCCCCCCTCAGCAGTGGCACCGTTAACCCTTTGCATCTTCTGTTCAGCAGCAGCTGGAGGAAAGACCAGCTTTCCCCATTGACGCTCGCTTACCAGGCAAGGGGAAGGGGGTGTCCAGATTTTGGCCACGTGTAGAGAGCTGGAGATGCCTAAACCATGCTGGGGAAGCGGGGAGGCAAGCGACAGCCTAACCCGGCACCTTCCTTGCCTGCTTTCTCACCATACATGAAGCGTGCCGAACCCATCCACCGCCGAAACACGAGCCCCTCTGGGTAGCACATGGCAGCTGTTTAACAACACACTACAACACTACCCTACAGTTTAGGACAGGAAATTAAGGCGGCTGTATCTGCAGGGGGAATTTAAGGACACAGGCTGCAATTAACTGACCCG